>NC_083581.1:47036699-47336699 GCF_027579695.1 Neoarius graeffei
GGATGCCGCCTTTTTCACGGCTGTCTGGGGGACTTGTGTGAATCGTGCAGATCCGATGAGGGTTTTTTTTTGGTGGTGGGGGGGCGGCGGCGTTGGAGTGTCTGATTATAATTTCATCAAAGTAAATTCTGTATTAAAATTACTAAATAAGCAAATGCCGTTACAGTCCATGAAACATAGGAAGTATAAGTATGAGAAGAAAACAGTAAATCAGAAAGCTGCGCACGTAAAGCCAATTACGTAACTTGCGTTGGACTGATGGAAATCCTTGCGCGTGCAGTGAAGTGCAGCCAGCAGCAGATAATGGCGCGCAGCCAATTGGCTTTACGTGCGCAGCTTTCTGATTTACTGATTTCTTCTCATACTTCCTATGTTTCATGGACTGTAACGGCATTTGCTTATTTAGTAATTTTAATACAGAATTTACTTTGATGAAATTATAAATCAGACACTCCAACGCCCCCCCCCCCCCCCAAAAAAAAAAAACCTCATCGGATCTGCACGATTCACACAAGTCCGCCAGACAGCCGTGAAAAAGGCGGCATCCGCCAAAAGGCGCGCCGTTTGCATCCATGGAAGAAGGAAGGGAAAAAAAAAAAAAAAGAGAGCAAGCTATGAGCTTGAACCCTAAACTTGAACGAGGTGAATGCCTGAACTGGCGCTGCCCCTTTTGATTTATGGTATTGTAGTTTGGACATGCACTCAAGTGTTTGGTTGAAAAATAAAAGCGAGCCTGAATCTGCCTGCCTCCCAATTGTTCCTCCCCACACACACACACACACACACACACTCTCCCAGCCCAACAGACTGCATTATAAGACACTGACTAGCTTGGGCCCGCTGAATCATTCAGGGCTCCCCCCCTTCCAACGATGCCCCTGAAAAAAGTAGGCAACATGTTTGTAACCTGTTATCAAGCTGCTGTCATCACTGCCCTCCTTTGCTTTTTCATCCAAAACAGCTTTGATTTTGATGGGCTTTGAACACTTTCCAGCAGCTTCTTTTGTCCTGGCCTTCTTCATATTCTCAGATTTTGAAATGGGGTGCACAACACTGTGGGTCAAGTGGAAGTCACTGATAAAGCCTCCTTTGAGCAGAAGGGATGAAGCTCCATCAGGAAGAGAGCTCGCAAAGGCAGGCACCTCTTTGGAAGGTTTGCTCTTTGCTGCAAATGGTAATTTCTCTCCATTTTTCTTTTTCCCCTTCACTTTTTCCTCTTTGGGAGCTTTCGGTGTTGCCTTTATTCTCTTTTCCGGCACGTCTCCGAATGAACCTGACAGACAGAATGTTTAAAATTATTAAACAAAAAAAATATATAAAATTTAGTCGAGTTTAATCATCAAGCTTTACGTAAGCCTTTTAAACTAACAGTTTCTTTCCTTGAATACTCAAAGAAAAAGTAGTTCATGAAAATAAACACGACTTGGCCATTGCCCAAAAGACAGCTGCTTTACTTTGAGCAGGAGAAGCCGAATCCTTTGTGGTCCTGCGCTTGCGTGCCGCCTTCTGTGTCCTGGAATATGGGCTGGTCGGCAACGGGAGGCGGCTGGTGTCTCCAACAGATGTAGCAGTGCCTCCTGGCGCTCCTGTGTCTGCTACTGGAAGGATGGTACAATTCACACCCACGCCAGAGCCTGATGCATCGTGCCTTTTCTCTTTCCCCTCCGTTTTGTTGCCTATAAGAAAGAGTAATAAATATTTCCATCAGTCGTTCCAAATTAACCCTCTGGTATTCACGTCCGTTAAAGGGCATATCTAGCCTGGGAAATCCCATGCTGCTTTGCACAATCGTTCCGATCTGAAAAGACAGCATGGAAACTATGGTCTAAAGGCTCGCCTGAGTTAGGGAGCCAATCAAAGAGTGGGGAGGGGTGGAAAGACGGTGACGCGTACTACTCGACAAACGGAAGCTTGTAGTTTATTTGGGACTGTTTACGGATCACATTTAACATGGCGGCGAGCGATACGAACCAAACTTTCGATCAAGCTTTAGACACTGTTCTGAATAGTTTAGAGCAGTAATCGTTCGGTGCCATTGTTTTCCTATTTTTGTTTTGCCTTCTCTTCTTCGCCTCTTCGTCACTCTAACTACGTCACCGGGTACAACTGCCATGATTGGCCATGGGCTACGTATACGCCAAATGATAGATATTCGCAACGTCCAATAAACGGCCGTTGACAATCGTAAACCACACCTCCCCTACGAGAAATTCAGTAAGCGGATTCCAGACCATATTTCACTTGTGATATGGTCTGGTGTTAATCAGACTAGGGCATATCCTGGACCAATTTTGTTTGTTTTTTTATATGAAAGTATGTCCCTTTACACACTCATCCAGAAGGGTAATTTTGCACAAGGCCATCTGTCTACAGCAGAAAAAAATAAAATAACAAAACGCGTATGGAAAAATCCCAAGGGAGTCTGGAGCCAGATTCGTGACGTTACCTGCAGAAGCGCCAGCAGGCTGCACGAGCTTTGCACGGTTTCAGTGCACAGCCTGTGTAGACCAAGCGCTCCCATTTCTCTCTCATTGTCCGGTCTTCTAGGAAACGATGAGTACTAATCCCATCAAGATTGGTGTTGCTACACCCTCCTACGATACATCTGTTAACCGTTTTAATAATTACGTGATAACGTTGAAGAAATTTGTAGGAAACCACCAGGTCGTTTTCTCATAAACAAACCAGCGCTGATGTAGGGTTCAGAGGGAGGCGTCCCACACGCGACGTCACGAAAATCAGTGTTTGCCGAGAAATCCAAATGCCAAGTTTTTTCAGAGGCGGACCAATTCGACTCAAATGGCTCGATTTCAACTGAATTTTTCTGGTATTGCGCAAGGTAAAAAAATTGCAGAGAATGCAGAATGTGACAGATATTTGACCAAAGTTTAATATAAAATAGGAGAATTACATTGATCTTGCTCCTGAATTTACCCGTCATATGCACTAAGTATTATTGGTATTTCGTAGACTTTAACAATGCTCACCAAGAGTCTGACATGGAATTGTATTAATTACTATGCCAAAGTGCTCAGTTATATCCCGAATTTATAAGAAATGCTGTCAATAATTGTTTTTTGGATTCCCAACCTCCCAAGTTTTAGGGCTGCAACAATAACCGCATCGCCGCCATACTGTGGTATCGGAGGTGTAGTGCAGTGTTGAGTCAGTCACCACAATTACCATCATAACAGCTGAGTGCGTTTCCATCCTCATGTAGCTTTTAGCTTGGTCTGTGGCCTTGTCTACACGCATCTGGATATTTAAAAAAAACTTCTCCTATCGATTTTGAAAAGAATGAATCACGTCCACAGTGTACATACATTTTTTTTCTATTTCTCCAGACCAGAATGAATAAACGATTTTAAAGGAACAGTCCACCGTATTTCCATAATGAAATATGCTCTTATCTGAATTGAGACGAGCTGCTCCGTACCTATCCGAGCTTTGCGCGACCTCCCAGTCAGTCAGACGCAGTCAGACGCGCGGTCACTCCTGTTAGCAATGTAGCTAGGCTCAGCATGGCCAACGGTATTTTTTGGGGCTGTAGTTAGATGCGACCAAACTCTTCCGCGTTTTTCCTGTTTACATAGGTTTATATGACCAGTGATATGAAACAAGTTCAGTTACACAAATTGAAACGTAGCGATTTTCTATGCTATGGAAAGTCCGCACTATAATGACAGGCGTACTGTGCAGTGCAGCATGGGGTGGAACTGCTTTCAATTAGTTTGAAAGAAAAGGGATTGGACAAATTCCTCCCCGAAGAAAATAAATGCTAATTTTAAAAAATATATGTTTTATCGGGGGGTGGCACGGTGGTGTAGTGGTTAGCGCTGTCGCCTCACAGCAAGAAGGTCCAGGTTCAAGCCCCGTGGCCGGCGAGGGCCTTTCTGTGTGGAGTTTGCATGTTCTCCCCGTGTCCGCGTGGGTTTCCTCCGGGTGCTCCGGTTTCCCCCACAGTCCAAAGACATGCAGGTTAGGTTAACTGGTGACTCTAAATTGAGCGTAGGTGTGAATGTGAGTGTGAATGGTTGTCTGTGTCTATGTGTCAGCCCTGTGATGACCTGGCGACTTGTCCAGGGTGTACCCCGCCTTTCGCCCGTAGTCAGCTGGGATAGGCTCCAGCTTGCCTGCGACCCTGTAGAAGGATAAAGCGGCTACAGATAATGAGATGAGATGTTTTATCGGAAGCGTCGATCCTTATGAAATACCGAAAGAGGAATGGATTTGCGACCCTGACACCTTCCACATCTTGCGGATCAGGTGGGAGGTGCCAGCGCTGACGCATTTACTAAAAATAGTCAGTGTGGCATCAGTTCCTCAGTGGGGGGAATAATGGATGAGTGAATAGCTTAAGCATGTTATGGTTCCGCTGGAAAAGAGCACAGGCTCCATGTGCCACTTCAGAGCTCGCAGTCAACACTCCACCAATTCTCTTCAACAGTTCTTCAAGGAGATACACAGAACCATGGCCTCACTTTTTGTTTATAAATGCCTTGAGATCTCAAGAATAGCACAGGAATAGTTTTAAGTGTTAATAATAAATCTAATATAGTAACTTTTATGATTAAAGTGATTCATATAGGTAGCGGTCTGAGTGAATGACCTTGACATCTGTGACGTCACAGCAGGAAGTCTATCGGTCTCATCGCCATTTCCGCTATACTAAAACACAGAGCTGACTACAACTCTGATCCTCCATTTTGAGCTAATTTATCACCATGCCATGTAGATGTGCAGCACCGGTGCAGTAACACGACAGAAGGTGGATTTACGTTGCATTCATGGCCCAAGAATGTTCAAACTGCAAAGATTTGGACGCGTTTTGCGAGAAGTTCACGGGCACATTGGGCGCCTACGAAATGGTCTCTCCTCTGCTCTGCACATTTTACTGAAGACTCATATGAGACCTCTGATCTGTTGAGGAGCGTTGGCTATAAGCCTGTATTGAAAGAGGGTGCGGTACCAACAATTAAACGGAAAGAAAACTACAAGAAAAGGAAAGTAAGTTCAGTTGCACCAGTTCTCCCGGAGTGCGAGCCAAGAGTTGCTGCTAAATCCCAGGACGGAACGAGACATATCGCTCAGGCAGTGACCTCCCTGCGGTTGTTGCCAAAACTGGTGACGTCCCATCCTGGGTTTTACTAATTGCCTGAACCGAGCAGTAATGGCGGAGTACTCAGTATGGAGAAAACGGAGAACGAGTGGACCAGCTGTCTGATTTCTCTGTTGGATATGCTTGCCTCAGCAGCAATCTCTCGCCCTTACATGGAAGAAGCGAATGAACAGAGAACTGAACGAACAACTGAAAGTCAGATTGTTTAAAAACGATCAGTCTTCAAGAAGCGAGAACACAGACGGGTAAGCTCCGACTCTCATTTGGATACAAAACAACAACACACGTTGTTTACCTGCATTTAGATTAATACATGTAACTTGTATTGTGTGTTTAAGTTACCGGTATAAGATTATTTAATTTGCTTCAGAATGTGATTGTCTCAGTTCATCTGATTATTTAGCCTTTTACGTTTTATCAGTGAAAATGCATGCATGTACATGTATGTTGCATAAGTTATAACACCTATCCTGTTTTAATGAGAGTCAACCCACAATCAGTGAAGTCAAATCAGTCTTAGTTGAGCAAGTCAGTAACGGTATTTCTTACTTTCACCATAAATTTTTATTTATATGACTTTGGTCTATAGCTGTCAAAGGCCTCGGCCTTAAAACCGGTTATCTTTGCGGTCGATTTTAACTCTCAAAAATATTTTTTTTTTTATTCCCATTTATGCAGCATACAAGAGCCAAGGATGGAGATACTATCCACTCAAACATATTTAAAAATAAAGGTTCTGCATATCTGCTTTAAAGTGTGAGTGTCGTGTAGCAGAACTGTGCGTGCGTCTCGGGAACGCGTGTGGCTCCACTGTAAATGGTGAACTTGTGCAGTATGGGGTGCAAATTAATGCAAAAAGTAAGGAAACGTCTACACTGCTGCAGCCCTACGGACTTTTTCCACCAGACAGCTCTCTCCATGACATGTCAGGCTATCGTGTGACACCAAGCGACCACGATGCGGGCGGCGTAACCCACTCAGAGGAAAGGCACCATCTGCCCACTTCTGATGTTTTTCTATGATTGTCGCTGTAATTGACAGGAGAGAGAGAGAAAGAAAATGCCACTCCTCCCTCCCTGACAGCACTGGCCAATTTTGCTCTCGAGCTCCCGGCCACGGATGGCTGCTTGAGGATTCTAGCTCCCGATGATAGGGTGAACGCTTTTCTGTTCAAGATTCACTCTGTCATTTCCCTGAGCATGGCTGCAGCCAGCTATGAGGCCACCGCGGTCCGGACCTCGGTCATTTTTAAGAGCCGAAAATACATTTGTACGCTAAATATCCAACTGGATAAAAAAATAAATAACATTAAAACATCTCTGTAAAAAGTGCATTGTTAATTATGTTAAACGTTGATTCTGTCTTCTGTGTGTTTCGTGCGCGTGGCTCTGAGACCAAGAACAAAAAAGCGAATGAGCGCGCGACTCGGGGGAGGAACGCAGTGCAGCAAACACAGGTTTTTCATGGTCACCATCAGTGCACTTTCATGAAGCTGTTAAATTTACATTTTCGAAGCAGCGCAGTTGTGTCCTCATTGCTTAGGCCAGATCAAACCATTAAACAAGCTTAAATTCTTCTTACTCTTGCCACATACATGTTTTGGGTTGTTTTTCAAAACTGATGATATTCAGTTCAAACACCATTTAAAGTAATTTCAGGAATAGATCTCTTGTGTGACGTGTAATTCACCCCGCTCATTTAAATATGTCGAAAATTTTTCGGCGCGCACTTCGCACATCACGGACCTCGGTGATTTTAAAATGCTGGCTACGGCCCTGTCCCCGAGTATTTGCATAGACAAAGAAACGAAGGTGTGTTTCTCATCAGCATAGTGCAGTGCAACTTAAAAAGTTTAATTATTATTATTATTATTTTAAGTTTATCAATTTTAAAAAGTTAAATTACCAAATCTCTTAAAACAGATCTAAAACAACCATTCAGACACAAACAATTCTGTTGCGCCACTCAGGAGCTCCTGTCAAGAGTAAAAGAGATACAGATCCAAAACATGTAACACTCTTAAAGCTGCGTTTCATAACATCAGATTACTTTTCACAGATTGTGCGCGACAAGGTTCTATCTGGATTAAAAGCGGTTTTGAGAAACGAGGCTTTAAAATAAGACACTGCAGCTCGCAAAACTCACACAGGGTCAACTTTATTGACAAGTGGGATCACGAGAGAAACTCACAGCCTCCTCTTTTGTTTAATTCATTTATTTTACAAATTAGAAAAACACCAAAGACAGATTGTGTGTGTTAATATTTTAAATAGTTACTGGGAGTCACGTCCAAGCAAGGCACACTCAAATTAAGTGTATATGCAAACTTGCATTGTGTCAAGTCATAAGCCCCTTTTCCACCAAAGCAGTTCCAGGGCTGGTTCGGGGCCAGTGCTTAGTTTGGAACCGGGTTTTCTGTTTCCACTGACAAAGAACTGGCTCTGGGGCCAGAAAAACCGGTTCCAGGCTAGCACCAACTCTCTGCTGGGCCAGAGGAAAGAACCGCTTATGTCAGCGGGGGGGCGGAGTTGTTAAGACCAACAACAAGACCGCGAAAGGTCGCCATTTTTAAGCGATGAGAAGCAGCAGCTGTACAAACGCAAAGTCATCCATTATTATTGTTGCTGTTGCTGCTTCTTCCGTGTTGTTTTTGCTTCGATATTCACGCCAAGGTTTATGCAAACGTAACTGACGTATACAGCGACGTAATGACGTGGCTTCCCTTAGCACCGCAAGCTATGGAAAAGCAAACTGGTCCTCAGCTGGCTCACAAGTTGAACGAGTTGTGAACCAGCACCGGCCCCGAACCAGCCCTGGAACTGATTTGGTGGAAAAGGGGTAACAGACTGGTGTTCTGTTCGAGACCAGTTCTCTTATGCTTCATGTGTGAATTTTAAAAACCTACTGAAAATTCTGTTTTGTGCACCAGCCTTCTGGATTTTCACGATTAGTAAATACTTTTGAACGGAACATTTGAGCTTCTGATTTAAGCTCATTATAATCGTAACAATGGAAAGTTTTAATGAGAAACAGCTTTTACAGTGCGTCTTGGAAGATTTTACAACACCTGGACTGTTCTGCTCACACTGCTGCCGTTTCTGTACGTAAAGGATAAATCAACAACACTTATCAAACTGGTCGGTCTGTGTAAGGAATATTTCTCTGAGTTTAATGCCGCTTTTCCACTACAAACGCGGCTGAGCCGTGCCGAGTCGAGCTGAGTCGGGCTGAGCGGGGCTGTTGGAGTTGCATTTCGACTACAACCGCGCTGAACCGTGCTGGCTGGAAGTGGGTGGACACATTGGGTGGAGTTAGCGAAAGTGGGTGGACGTCACGTGATGTCGTTAAGCAGCGCAAACAGTGACATCAGTGACAGTGGCGGAACAAGTCAGAGCCGGGCCGGGGGCGGGGCAAATGACCGGGCCCTTTATTAAAGCTTATCATAACATCATTTTAGGCTACAAAATGTCCGCAACTGCGGTGTTTACCAATTTCAACACTACCGGGTGCAACTATGTTATTTAGTACATCAAGTCCTTCAAACGAACATGTAACTCAGAAACAAAAAACATTAGGATACTGTACATGGCTCATAATAAAACATCAATAGCCTATACTGCGCACATTATTTGAAGGGCATACGAATGAGCGCTCAGAGGCTGCAACGCTGACAGGAAGAGTCAGAAATAAAAGGAGGGCGGTGCAAACCTCACTGAATGCACTGTGTTTACCAATTTCAGCACTACGGGGTGCAACTATGTTATTTTGTACATTAAGTCCTTCAAACGAACATGTAACTCAGAAACAAAAAAAACAGGTGACATACTGTACATGGCTCATAATAAAACATCAATAGCCTACTGCGCGCATTATTTGAAGGGCATACGACGAGCCTTGCGCTCCGCGAACTCGTGCACGATGCTCTGTATGTCACTGATTCAGTGATCTTTTAAGCGGTAGTCTCACGACCCGGATAGTAAACAATAAACATGGAGGACATGGAGTCGTTAGTGTTGCTGGTCTTGGTGCTGTGGCTTGTTGTCACCGACAACGCGGACAGATACTGGCAAGAGCGTATAGATGAGGCGAGGCGCATAAGGCTTCAGAAATTCTCGTAATTTGTAATTCTCCTTCTTCCGGGTTTACAGTGTTTACAGATCCCAGCGCGCTCGCGGGGCGTGTGTGGGCATGTGAGGACACTCCTCCTCACCAATCAGTGCACAGGGGAGTGTCTGCTCACGCCCCCAACCTCACTCGGCACGGCTTGGCTCGCTTCAGCCCCACTCCAAAACGGTGCGAGTTTTAGGGGCTAAGCAGGGCTGAAACGAGCTGAGTCGTGCTGGTTTTTGGTAGTCGAAACGCGAGCCGTGTCGGGCTGAAGCGAGCTGAAGTGAGCTGAAAAAGGGTAGTGGAAAAGGGCCATATGTTATTTAGTACATCAAGTCCTTCAAACGAACATGTAACTCAGAAACAAAAAACATTAGGATACTGTACATGGCTCATAATAAAACATCAATAGCCTATACTGCGCACATTATTTGAAGGGCATACGAATGAGCGCTCAGAGGTTGCAACGCTGACAGGAAGAGTCAGAAATAAAAGGAGGGCGGTGCAAACCTCACTGAATGCACTGTGTTTACCAATTTCAACACTACGGGGTGCAACTATGTTATTTTGTACATTAAGTCCTTCAAACGAACATGTAACTCAGAAACAAAAAAAACAGGTGACATACTGTACATGGCTCATAATAAAACATCAATAGCCTACTGCGCGCATTATTTGAAGGGCATACGACGAGCCTTGCGCTCCGCGAACTCGTCCACGATGCTCTGTATGTCACTGATTCAGTGATCTTTTAAGCGGTAGTCTCACGACCCGAATAGTAAACAATAAACATGGAGGACATGGAGTCGTTAGTGTTGCTGGTCTTGGTGCTGTGGCTTGTTGTCACCGACAACGCGGACAGATACTGGCAAGAGCGTATAGATGAGGCGAGGCACATAAGGCTTCAGAAATTCTCGTAATTCGTAATTCTTCTTCTTCCGGGTTTGCGGTGTTTACAGATCCCAGCGCGCTCGCGGGGCGTGTGTGGGCATGTGAGGACACTCCTCCTCACCAATCAGTGCACAGGGGAGTGTCTGCTCACGCCCCCAACCTCACTCGGCACGGCTTGGCTCGCTTCAGCCCCACTCCAAAATGGTGCGAGTTTTAGGGGCTAAGCAGGGCTGAAACGAGCTGAGTCGTGCTGGTTTTTGGTAGTCGAAACGCGAGCCGTGTCGGGCTGAAGCGAGCTGAAGTGAGCTGAAAAAGGGTAGTGGAAAAGGGCCATAAGTGACGTATATTACACATACATAGGTTACGAATATACAGTGCTGAGCGTAAATGAGTACACCCCCTTTGAAAAGTAACATTTTAAACAATGAACACAATTTCCAAAATGTTGAAAAGACAAAGTTTAATATAACATCTGTTTAACTTGTAACGTGAAGGTAAGGTTAATAATATAAACTTAGATTACACATTTTTCAGTTTTACTCAAATTAGGGTGGTGCAAAAATGAGTACACCCCACAACAAAAACTACTACATCTAGTACTTTGTATGGCCTCCATGATTTTTAATGACAGCACCAAGTCTTCTAGGCATGGAATGAACAAGTTGGCGACATTTTGCAACATCAATCTTTTTCCATTCTTCAACAATGACCTCGTTTAGGCCCTGTCCACACGGCAACAGATTCAGGTGAATCTGATAAAATTGTTTATCGTTTCGGCCTGGCGTCCACACGGCACCAGCATTTTGGGTGCCCCAAAACGAAATCTTTTGAGAACAGGTTCCAGAGTGGAAAAATCTGGCAACGGTGCCGTTGCGAAGTCGTCTGGATGAGAAGAACGGATTTGTTTAAGATGACGTCACAACCACATGACTAAGTGCTTCACGCCAGGTAGAAGCGTAACGAACTCGATGCGAGTTGTCAACAAAGCCTATAACTTGGTTCATGAAACGCGCTTACAAAATATTTTCATTGCTTTCCAAAAACAAAAACAATCCCGCCAGCAAAAATAGGAAAAAAAAGGAACGATCTCACCTCTTCAGATGTTGGTTTAAGTCCGACAATACATTCCTCAAAAAGGGCGTAGAAGAACAAAGTAATCCATCAACGTGTAGCATTCAATTTATTCCGGACCATTAAAAAATTCTGGAGGATATCAGAATGTTGGCGTACCGGCTTCCATCTACCCCCGTTCATTCCTCTTTCCGCGTCTTTCGTTTTACGCTACTGATTAATAATCAAAACTTTGTGGCTGATGCTACAGAAGAAGGGGTTTATGCGCATGCGTCTACTTCTATTGTTCTGGTGTCTCCGATGGGACCAGAAATTTAAAAAAGTAGGGTGGTCAAGGATTGGAGGTCGCAGAAAATTCATAATGTCTATTTGGGGTCAAAACATTTGAGAAGGGGGGCGTCGTGGCTCAGGTGGTTAAGGCGCTATACCATGAATGCGGGCGACCCGGGTTCGATTCCGGCCCGAGGTCATTTCCCGATCCCTTCCCGTCTCTCTCTCTCCCGCTCATTTCCTGTCTCTACACTGTCCTATCCAATAAAGGTGCAAAAAGCCCAAAAAAATATCAAAAAAAAAAAACCATTTGAGAAGACCTGGGCTACACTTGAAAGTTATTTCAAAATTACAGAAACGATTCAATAAGGAAATCGAGTTTGAAACGCTGACCGATCACAAATAGAATCTTACTATGCCGTAAGGTAAAAAAATACCGTATGGTTTAATAGGGTTTATTTCGCTGTTCCTCATTACGCAATCCAACTCTCTCAATAAATAACCAACAAATGGTATAAATTTAGTAAAGTAAGGCCTTTGAAGTTGTTCACACGATGCTCATGTAAGCTTTCCAGAAAGTTTTATTTTTCTGACTTCGATAAATGCAAGAATTTTCACTACATACAGTACCAGTCAAAAGTTTGGACACACCTCCTAATTCAATGGTTTTTATTTTTATTTAGTACAACTACGGAAGTGATTGAAGAAAACCGCGCACGCTGATTGGTCGAGAGATTCGGATTATTTCTCGATAATCACCTCGAGCGACTCAACAAAAATGGCGGCCAATCACTTCGTCACCGTGAATGAAAAACTACAAATTATGAAAGAAAATGCTGTTCTTAAAAGCGCTTAAGATGCTACAAAGCTTGGTCTAAAACTATTCAAAGGTAAGGTGGAATTGTGATTTATTTTATATCTATTTCAAAGCAAAGTATTTTATGCGAGTCGGTGTAGATAAGTGAAAAGTCTGCGCGTGTTACATTTGCATGCCGCTTTTGAAGACTGAAATGAATTATTTTTTTCATACAATTTATTTGTATAGGTAATCGTATGGGGCCGAGTAAAATTAAGGATTAATTTCACGAGTGATTTCGAAGTTTTGTGACTCGGGCAATTTCAAAACTTTGACGTCACGAGTGAAATTGATCCTTAATTTTATGAGGAACCATACGATTCCTTGTTTATAATATAATTATCGGGCCAAATTCATACTTCAGAAGCCATTGAAGTTCACAACATTTGTCATTCACGTTTTCTGAACCAATCAGGGCGCAAGACTATCTTGCACGTTTGAATCAGTTTCTAAAGCGTCTTTCATCATGACACAAAAAAAACTGCGATAGCACCTTGTCTAACTCACAGCATTCATATGCCACTAGAGAGTCGTTTATTTGTTTTTCTGCGGCCCATTTCTTAAACACGGAAAGCCAAAAATTCGTACTTTTTTTTGGTATTTTCATTTTTGCTTGCAGCTTTCAATTGGTTTATCATTTCTTCGTCAAATATAGCGAAACAGCCATTTTGTTGACAAAATTTGCACGGTGGTGTAGTGGTTAGTGCTATCGCCTCACAGCAAGAAGGTTCTGGGTTCAAACCCAGCGGCCGGCGAGGGCCTTTCTGTGTGGAGTTTGCATGTTCTCCCCACGTCTGCGTGGGTTTCCTCTGGGTGCTCCGGTTTCCCCCACGATCCAGGTTGACGTGGGGCGGCCTTGGGCTGAGTTGCCCTTGAGCAAGGTACCTGACCCCCGACTGCTCCCTGGGCGCTGTAGTATGGCTGCCCACTGCTCTGTGCGCGCGCGCGTGCGTGTTCACTGCTTCAGATGGGTTAAATGCAGAGGATGAATTTCACCGTCCTTGAAGTGTGCATGTGACGAATAAAGGTTTCTTCTTCTTCTTAATTTTTGGAACCGTAACCAAGCAACGAACTAGCCAACAGCATTTCAGAAATACGACCCCGTGTTAAGGAAAAAAGCCCTCCTTGATTGACCAATCAGAATTGAGGAATTTGGCCCTAAGTATTTTAAATAAAAATCACCTGTGTATTTATACTAAAGCAATTACAGGGTTTCCCATACATAGACCATTGTGTTGCACAGCGCCACACAATGGATTCCTATCGCCACACAATCAGACTCGCGATTTTGAAAAAAAAAAAATTCCGTTGCATATCGTTCCGTTCATTCATAGTGCTCTTTCTTCTCGTTTGCGCGCACGCGCGCGCACACCCACACACAGAGAGAGACGGAGAGGCATGTACACAGGCCTGCCGTTGCGCATATACCCAGACTGCAAGTAGGCCCGTTAGGCTAATTAAAAATAACGCAGCCTTCCTGATTCGCCTTCCGACCCCTTATTTTAAAAGGTAGCCTACGTCGTGCTCATAGCCTTCTTGGCTTACAGGAAACGGACATCCCTGAGTCAGGCTATAAACCAATTTTGATGCATACAGTAGCAGCTTGACGCGAGGAACCGGCCTTATTGCATTATCCCATTTATCCCGCTTCAGCAATGACTTCCCTTACAATAGGGCACTTGAGTTTTTTTTTCAGGAAGCCACGCAGAATTAAATGTTCTGATAGGGCATGCAGGCTTTGCACCAATTAGGGTAATGCTTTATCATTATTGTTAGTTGCCTTGGTGTTACCTTAAGTGGTTTCTTACATCTAATTATGATATTTTATTATTATTTTGTTACATTATACTATTTATTTCATTTTAGTATTGGTTGAGGTAAGTGTTGAGTTCAATATTTAAAATAAAAACCTCCAGCTTGTTTTTTGCAATTTATTCCTTGAATGTCAACTAAAGAATGATTGAAAGATCGCCACCAAAAAGGCAAAAAACTAAGGTAAAAACCAGAGATGCACCGATTGACCGGGTGCCGATCGGAATCAGCCGATTTTCACGTGATCGGCCATGACCAGCGACCAGCCGGTCAAAATTAAAACATGCCGATTTTCTGCCGATCAAAACTTGTGTATCACAGAGATGAAAGTGGAAATACTTGTAATTCGCAACTAAAAAGGCTGCAGCTACACTGGCAGCTTGAACATGCTTTCTAGTGCGATTGTGTTGCGCTTGCGCAGAACAGTGTCAGTCCTGCGCGCCTAACGAGCTCCGGCGCGCGCGCCGTTAACAAAAAAAAAAAAATTCACTATATTTGGATATATTATATATCCAAATATAGTGAATTTTTTTTGTGCCAGATATTGGATGTGAAAAGAAGAAAATATGTTTGTGGTTGTGTGAATTTCCCATTACAGGAATTAATACGTTAGCCTATTACCAAACATCTAGTTAGATTTGTACAAAGAGAGAAAGAAAAAAATGTCTGTTTTACAACCTTGGTTGCACTTGATTCCATTGGAAATTACTCTACAAATACACATTTGACAAAGATGATAGAATTCATGAAGTCGTTGCTACTACATACTGCAGGTGTGTATCAACACATGCACACCTGCAGTATGTAGTAGCAACGACTTCATGAATTTTTTCAATGAGAAAATTGAGAATATCCGACAAAAAATTCAAACTACTAATTTAAGGTTAGACAATGAAAGTGACCTTGTAGTTAACAATATAACTGTATCAGATCATCAGTTAGAATGTTTTACTCCCCTAAAAGAAACTGAATTACTTTCATTAATCTCTACATCAAAAGCCTCAACTTGCGTACTAGATCCCTTACCGACACATCTATTCAAACAGATAATGCCTGGAGTAATTGAACCGCTTCTAAGAATAATAAATTCTTCTCTTATGATTGGCTATGTACCCAAATCCTTTAAACTAGCAGTTATCAAACCCCTGATTAAAAAACCTGACCTTGATCCCTGTCAGCTGTCCAATTATCGGCCAATATCAAACCTCCCCCTTTATCTCCAAGATCCTTGAAAAAGCTGTGGCACAGCAGTTATGCTCATATTTACATAGGAATAACATCCACGAAATGTATCAGTCAGGATTTCGACCTCATCATAGCACAGAGACAGCACTGGTTAAAGTAGTAAACGACCTACTGTTGGCGTCTGATCAGGGCTGTGTCTCGCTACTTGTGTTGCTTGACCTTAGTGCAGCATTTGATACCATTGATCATTCCATTCTTCTGGATAGACTAGAAAATGTTGTGGGAGTTAAGGGAATGGCCCTCTCCTGGCTCAGGTCTTATCTAACTGATCGTTATCAGTATGTTGATATAAATGGTGATATTTCTAGACGTACCGAGGTAAAGTTTGGTGTTCCACAAGGTTCTGTCTTGGGTCCACTGCTTTTTTCTCTATATATGTTACCTCTGGGCAATATTATTCGTAAACATTGTATTAGTTTCCACTGTTATGCTGATGACACACAGTTGTATGTCTCTGCAAAACCTGATGAGAGACACCAGCTTAATAAAATTGAGGAATGTGTTAAGGACATTAGACACTGGATGCTTATAAATTTCCTTCTGCTTAACTCTGACAAGACTGAAGTACTTGTGCTAGGACCACATACAGCTAGAAGTAAGTTTTCTGATTACACAGTAACTCTGGATGGCCTTTCTGTTTCTTCACGTGCAGCAGTAAAAGACCTCGGAGTGATTATTTACCCCAGTCTTTCATTCGAAACTCACATTGATAACATCACCCGGATAGCTTTCTTTCATCTCAGAAATATTGCAAAGATAAGAAATTTAATGTCATTGCATGATGCAGAAAAACTAGTCCATGCTTTCGTTACCTCCAGGTTGGATTATTGTAATGCCTTACTGTCTGGATGTTCCAATAAGTGCATAAACAAGCTCCAGTTAGTTCAAAATGCCGCAGCAAGAGTCCTTACTAGAACTAGAAAATATGACCACATCGCGCCTGTCTTATCCACACTGCATTGGCTCCCAATCAAATTTCGTATTGATTATAAAATACTACTATTGACCTTTAAAGCACTAAATGGTCTCGCACCACAGTACCTGAGTGAACTTCTGCTCCTCTATGACCCGCCACGCCTACTTAGATCAAAAGGTGCAGGCTATCTGCTGGTACCTCGTATAGTGAAGGCTACATCAGGGGGCAGAGCCTTTTCTTACAAAGCCCCACTGTTATGGAACAGCCTTCCAAGTAATGTTCGGGAATCAGACACAGTCTCAGCATTTAAGTCTAGGCTGAAAACATATCTGTTTAGTCAAGCCTTTTGTTAATGGTGTTTATGAGGTAAAGGAGTAGATCTGGAGGGTCCTCAGACATAGAGTGTTTTGGTAAACTGGGATGTATGGATGCTGTCAGTCCCCACTCGCTTGCTCACTCGAGTTTGTTGACGGTGTAGTGGCTGGCTGCTTTATGTCCCGGGGCTCCCTCATGCCTGTGTTACCTTCTGGCTCTCTCCTTTTAGTTATGCTGTCATAGTTAGTTGCCGGAGTCCCTGCTTGTACTCGGTGCAATATGTATACTGCTCCTACTTATTCAGGTGACATTGGGCATACCTAACCGCCTGTGTTTTCTTTCTCTCCCCCCCACCCCAAATCTGTCCCTCTGAGTTACATGGAGTCAACAGGAAATCTTTTGGTGGAGACGGTGGAGACCTCGACTGGCTATCGTAGCCTGCAGGGAATCGGCCGTCAGACATTCTGTTGCATGTCCCAGACCCGGTGAAATGTAACTGAATTGTCTTGGCCAGGCCTAAGGGTCCCATCTGCATCTCATCATTGCTGAGGAGTGTGCTCCCATCACCCAATCAAGCATCCAGCCAGAGCAGAGTTACATGTTGATCCTGGGATTGAGATGCTGGCCTCTTCTGCCCCTCGGACCTGCTTGATCCATCCTGGTGCCCTGTGTCTGGTCGGAGTTTTATCGCCCCACTCCTGTGAAGGACGGCCCCATGAGGACAGTTGAGGGTTATACCTGTTAAAACTGTTAATATTATAGTCAGGCTGTCTGTTGTTGCCCAAATGAGGATGGGTTCCCTTTTGAGTCTGGTTCCTCTCGAGGTTTCTTCCTCATGTCGTCTGAGGGAGTTTTTCCTTGCCACCGTCGCCACAGGCTTGCTCATTGGGGATAGATTAGGGATAAAATTAGCTCATGTTTTAAGTCGTTCAAATTCTGTAAAGCTGCTTTGCGACAATGTTTATTGTTAAAAGCGCTGTACAAATAAACTTGATTTGATTTTGATTTGATTTGATAGAATGGCTATGGTACAAGTATGACTGGAAATTATTTTTGTATTTTGATACTGAATGAAGAAATGGGTTGTTCTATAAGGCATACGTTTTCAGATCTAAATAGGCTTATGAAAGTGTGTTCCATAGCAGTTGGCAAATAATATATGAGGGGGAAGTTGTTTTTGTGCCAGATATTGGATGGGAAAAGAAAAAATGTTTGTGGGAATTTCCTATTTCAGGAATTAATATGTTAATACCAAACATGAAGAAAGATTTTACAAAGAACAATGTCTTTTTGTTTGTTTTCAACCTTTGAGGTGTTGAAAATTTATTACTGAAAATCTGGCAGAATGTTCTATTAAAGAAAAGATAAAAAAGAAAATAGTCTGTGTGTGTGCTGTGAAGTGGTTTGAAAAAATGAAATCGGTATCGGCAGGTCACACTCCATGGAAAATCGGAATCGGCCCAAAAAATTGCAATCGGTGCATCTCTAGTAAAAACTAAACTTTAACTTCAATTTTGGTAAGTAATTTTCATAAATTTAAGAGACAGGTTTTCCACCAACATCAAGCCCAGCAAACTAATGGCCTGCCCTGTAATGTAAAGTTGGGTCGAAGAATGAAACCAGGCAGGGTTCTGATAAAAATTGTTTTAGCTGTCTTCTCTTAAAGAACTTAAAAGAATTTAGATTGAACTGAATAATCTCAAATGCTTCTTGTAGCTTTAAAATATTCCCAGCAGGTGACTCTGAAGAAAAATACTGTGTTTGAACACCGCCCGCTGTAAACACTTTGCATACACCCCAATGACCGACTCCACCAACCGCCACGACACCACCGCACATGATTCCCTCATCGGCACAGTGGAGCACCACAAATTGCTACCGGCAGATTCTACCGTAACTGGATCCATTAACCACTTGCCCACAAAATAAGAAATTTTTCTTGTCCTTTTTTCAGTGAGGTAATATTTTCAAGATTGAAAATATGGTATTTGGTCTTCTAAAACAGCACGTCATTTAAAAATACACCGAGTATGGACCCTTTTCACGTGACGTCACGACAAACGCGGCCGCCATTTTGGACATGTACTACCAGTACTTTACCACAGCCAACAAAGAAAGTGTTTATTTTCAGCAAGACTTCCATCATGCCACTATATTATTGTGCACCTGGATGTAGTAACCATCAACAAACAAGGCAAGGGTTATCATTTTATCGGATCCCGGTAGATGCTGACCGACGGAGAAGATGGATAGCGGCATACCAATGCTTGTGTAGTGACCACTTTGTTGGAGGTAAGACGAATAAAATTAGCCAGAAAAGGCATTACATTGCTGTTAACATTCCATTCTAGTTTACTGTAATTATGATCTGGCAGCTATTTACACCGGATCCAGTGTAAATAGCTGCCGGAGCCAACGTCCGAGGTTCCGGAGCGCGCTAGCTCGCGGCCGGCCGGAGGGCGCTCCGGCAAGCTCGGACATTGGCTCCGGCAGCTATTTACACTGGATCCGGTGTAAATAGCTGCCAGATCATAATTACAGTAAACTAGTAAATACAGTTTTCTGCATCTCGCTTCTTTTTCTTTTATGTTTGTCTCCTTCTTCGCATTCAAACCGATTCGAGCCGAAGTCCACTACATGCCCAAAATGGCGGTCGCGTTTACAAAGGTCACGTGACTGAAAAGGGTCTATATCAATAAAAGATTTTTAAAGAATAAAGTTCTATTTCTTTGACATATCTGACAGACATAACTCCCATTTTAAAAATCACTTTCATCATCCCTGTTGCTATCGTCAGTGAATTTCTGTCAGATGACCTGACGATAGACTCCGCCATTATGGATCTTTGGTAGTTATCGTGTGGAAGCAGGCTTTATCATTTTTGGGTGCCAACAGATAGAGTTGAAATAGATTAACAGCGAAGAAACTATTTCGTTCAAGAGAGAAGCCCACAGTTATTTTTAAAAAATGCTATCGTCAGTCTGTCAGTCAAATGCACCTGACGATAGCAAAATTCAAGCCCTCACCACGCACATGTTGACTGACGCAAAGAGGAAATTCTACTGCGCATGATTTTTGAGACAGCAGACATTTACTTCCGGGCAAGACTTGGAGTTCTGACAGCTAGATTTCATCAAATAAATCAAGGTAAGATTTTCTGTCAGCTATCCTGACAATAGAAACATTGAGAATATATTTGTGCATTCATATTTACATTTTTCTGGAGGAAAACTATCGTAAGTTGAGAGAAATCAGAGCCACTTGCGACCCTTTCAGCCGACAGGCCATTTCAATGTGTTATTCCTCCGCGAAAGTGACACAGTCGTGTCTATCGTCACTGTTCTGACAATTATTGTTGATATTTCAATTTTGAAAATAAAATTTATTTTTATTTCAATATTTTATTTTATTATTTGGTTCTAGTGATGAGGTATTTAATATTATTACTAAATTTGTCAGATTAATAATGTAAGAAACAGTTTTGTTGCTATTGTCATCTAGAGTGTCTGTCAGAATATGATGGTAGACGTTAGTTTGTCAGGTTTTGATGACAGAAACCGATGTGTTTCTATTGTCATTTAGCATGTCTGTCATGTCAGGCTTTTATTAATTAGTTACCAGGACTACTGTCCTAAAATTTACTGTGAATGTCCAAGACCCCAAATGCTACTAGAAAAACTTAATAGAATGATCAAAATAATCAATTCAGCAATTTAAGGAGATGGGACTTAACTGGCCTCTGTTATGGTAGAATCTGCCTACCTGGTCTGTGGGAAACACTGAATTATCTGCCTCAGGTTTAGTGAATATTGGTGAATAATAACCTCCACTTTGTCTCGGTTATGATTCACCGGTATTCACCTCGCCTTCGGCGAATAATTGTTAATTCATGAAAAGATGTCTAAGTAATGATGGATGTCGTTTCTGTTTACTTAGCTGAGCGGTTCTTGACAATATGGATTACTGCAGTTGTGGAATCTGGCTATTTACTGTATTTTTATTATTTACTGTTTGATCTCAAACACATTAAGAAGGCAAGAAATTGTACTCATTAACTTTTGACGAGGCACATCCGTTAATTGAAAAGCACTCCAGGTGACGACCTCATGAAGCTGGTGAAGATAATGCCAATAGTGTACAAAGCGTCAAGGTATACGCTGGATACTTTGAAAAATTGAAAATAAACATTTTGGGTTGTTGTTTTTTTTTAAACACTTAGTTTACCACAATTTTATACATGCTCCACAAGTTATTTCATAGTTTGATGTCTTCAGAATTATTCCACAATGTAGAAAATCATCAAAATACAGAAAAACCTATGAAAGTCCAAACTTTTGACTGGTACTGCAAATCATTAACAGCCCAACGTTTATTTCTCTTTCAGTCCTGAGGCTTTAAAGTGCATATCACGGGTAAATTCAGGAGAAAGATCAATGCAATTCTCCTATTTTATATTAAACTTTGGTCAAATATCTGTAACATTCTGCATTCTCTGCAATTTTTTTTGTTACCTTGCGCAATACCAGAAAAATTTGGTTGAAATCAAGCCATTTGAGGTGAATTGGTCCGCCTCTGAAAAAACTTGGCCTTTGGATTTCCCGGGAAACACTGATTTTCGTGACGTCGCGTGCGGGACGCCTCCCTCTGAATCCTACGTCAGCGCTGGTTTGTTTATGAGAAAACGACCTGGTGGTTTTCTGCAAATTTCTTCAATGTTATCACGTAATTATTAAAATGGTTAACAGATGTATCATAGGAGGGTGTAGCAACACCAATCATGATGGGATTAGTACTCATCGTTTCCCAAAAGACCAGACAATGAGAGAGAAATCTTGGTCGCTTGGTCTACACAGGCTGTGCACTGAAACCGTGCAAAGCTCTCGCAGCCTGCTGGCGCTTCCGCAGGTAACGTCACGAATCTGGCTCCAGACTCCCTTGGGATTTTTCCAGACGCGTTTTGTTTTGTTTCCTGCTGTAGACAGATGGCCTTGTGCAAAATTACCCTTCTGGATGAGTGTGTAAAGGGACATACTTTCATAAAAAAAAAAGAAATTGGTCCAGAATATGTACTTTAAGTCTTGTCTGATCTGTCAACATGTAAATGAATAGGATACTGAATGGCCACAGAACCTATGCTGCATATTTATCCTAAACCATGATCAGCTAACAGGTAGAGCCTTAGAAATTTATCAGCGATTTTGAATAAACAACCCACCTGCCTCCAAAATACATTACTTCTCTCTCATCTCCTTATTATAATAATATACAAATATTTATTCACAATTTTGTACTAGTATTTGCATTAAGACGCATTTTATTTATTTATCCAAGTAGATAGCAACAAACAGCAGCCACATTCACTAACATCTTCGCAATAAAGTGGAACGCTAACTTTAAGCTAAACAATTTATAGTCTGTTCAGTTTGGATTTTATTCCGTTGAGTGGGCGTGACCACTGGTACCACAGTGTTGTCATGCTGCATAGTTAGCAAGCATCCTGCCTAGCATGCTAGCTAAGGAGAAATTCAGCTAGTTAACTATGAAGGAATGTAACTTCAGCTATACGATTCGCACCGCCTTCATGTGAGAAATGGCGTGTACATGTGAACAGCTTTCTTCACTGCTGTTTGTTTTTTCACGTCATGTGTGTATACACTGATAACTAAAATGTACTCGGTTTTATAAGCTCGCGTTTTTTTATTTGTTTCATTAGCTTGATGCACAACATGGAGCCCCAGAGTTCCTCGCAGTCACGATAACATTTCATGCATATTTACATATATCATGGTTTTCCCCAAAGTGTTTTAGCGTATCGGGCCCGATACGCTTGCTCTGCCTGCCGATACGCTTAGTCGCTTTAGTTAAAACCCGATACGCTTAGATTTATACCTATACATTAAATTTCCTACCCACAAGTAGCTAGATACATAGGAGAGCAAATAACAGATCCATTTACAGACTGATTGATATTTGTGTTAAACAAGCGGCCTTTTTTTCCAATGTTTGTGTTGATTCTGTCAAAGTAATATGTCCGTGTGGTATGATGTAAACAAACTAATCTGTTGGCTATTTCAAGATCACGTGTTCAAACCGTCCAAGAAAAATATCGAAAGAAAACGTCAGACATCCCGGAATTTTTCGATTCATTGTAAGCAATCTCATTGGCTGCCGATGTTGTCCCCCACCAGATGGACAAAGCCAACTGATTTTAAATCGCAAAAGTTTGACCTGGTCTATTATCATTCATGATAAATTTCATCATAGGTACACTTCAACTATGAGAGACAGAATGGGGGAAAGAATCCAGGAAATCACATTGTAGGATTTTAATGAATTAATTGGTAAATTCCTCAGTAAAATAAGTATTTGGTCACCTACAAACAAGCAAGATTTCTGGCTCTCACAGACCTGTAACAACTTCTTTAAGAGGCTCCTCTGGGGCGTCGTGGCTAAGGCGCCATACCATAAATCCGGGGACCCGGGCTCGATTCCGACCCGAGGTCATTTCCCGATCCCTCCCCGTCTCTCTCTCCCACTCATTTCCTGTCCTGTCTCTACACTGTCCTATCCAATAAAGGTGAAAAAAGCCCAAAAAAATATCTTTAAGAGGCTCCTCTGTCCTCCACTCGTTACCTGTATTAATGGCACCTGTTTGAACTCGTTATCAGTATAAAAGACACCTGTCCACAACCTCAAACAGTCACACTCCAAACTCCACTATGGCCAAGACCAAAGAGCTGTCAAAGGACACCAGAAACAAAATTGTAGACCTGCACCAGGCTGGGAAGACTGAATCTGCAATAGGTAAGCAGCTTGGTGTGAAGAAATCAACTGTGGGAGCAATTATTAGAAAATGGAAGACATACAAGACCACTGATAATCTCCCTCGATCTGGGGCTCCACGCAAGATCTCACCCCGTGGGGTCAAAATGATCACAAGAACAGTGAGCAAAAATCCCAGAACCACACGGGGGGATCTAGTGAATGACCTGCAGAGAGATGGGACCAAAGTAACAAAGGCTACCATCAGTAACACACTACGCCGCCAGGGACTCAAATCCTGCAGTGCCAGACGTGTCCCCCTGCTTAAGCCAGTACATGTCCAGGCCCGTCTGAAGTTTGCTAGAGAGCATTTGGATGATCCAGAAGAGGATTGGGAGAATGTCATATGGTCAGATGAAACCAAAATAGAACTTTATGGTAAAAACTCAACTTGTCGTGTTTGGAGGAGAAAGAATGCTGAGTTGCATCCAAAGAACACCATACCTACTGTGAAGCATGGGGGTGGAAACATCATGCTTTGGGGCTGTTTTCCTGCAAAGGGACCAGGACGACTGATCCGTGTAAAGGAAAGAATGAATGGGGCCATGTATCGTGAGATTTTGAGTGAAAACCTCCTTCCATCAGCAAGGGCATTGAAGATGAAACATGGCTGGGTCTTTCAGCATGACAATGATCCCAAACACACCGCCCAGGCAACAACGGAGTGGCTTCGTAAGAAGCACTTCAAGGTCCTGGAGTGGCCTAGTCAGTCTCCAGATCTCAACCCCATAGAAAATCTTTGGAGGGAGTTGAAAGTCCGTGTTGCCCAGCGACAGCCCCAAAACATCACTGTTCTAGAGGAGATCTGCATGGAGGAATGGGCCAAAATACCAGCAACAGTGTGTGAAAACCTTGAAGACTTACAAAAAGTGTTTGACCTCTGTCATTGCCAACAAAGGGTATATAACAAAGTATTGAGATGAACTTTTGTTATTGACCAAATACTTATTTTCCACCATAATTTGCAAATAAATTCTTTAAAAATCAGACAATGTGATTTCCTGGATTCTTTCCCCCCATTCTGTCTCTCATAGTTGAAGTGTACCTATGATGAAAATTACAGGCCTCTCATCTTTTTAAGTGGGAGAACTTGCACAATTGGTGACTGACTAAATACTTTTTTGCCCCACTGTATATATATATATTCCCCCCCCTTGTATGTATGTATTTTTAAAAATATTTCCTCCTAGTATAAACTGTTTCAGGAGTAATTTCATTAAAGGATTAAAAAGATTACACCAATAGCTTTGCCCAAAAAACAAAAAAAACAAACAAAAAAAAACCCACCACCCACAAGACTCCCTGAATGTCGCTTATTGATGAATGTTGTGGTTAAGTCTTTTTTTTTTTTTTAAACCAATACGACCAATCGTTGAACAACAGTCAGACAAATGAATAAACAGCACTGAATATTAGAGACTTTTTAAATAAAGCTTACAGATCCTTACCTTTATTAAAGACATCAGAGAAGTCATTTAGAGATGAAAAATGCTGTGAGGTGTCAGGCTGTGGAGGGTCATCTATGGAATTCTGAATCGGAGAATCATCCTCGAGTGGTATCGTCTCATTGGAGTGCTTAGTGGTCAGATCCACTGCATCTTTTTCACAAGCTGCGTCATTGGTCTGCTTATTTTCTGCCAGCATATCCCCCAAGTCTTTGTTGATGCTTTGTTGATCCTTTTTAACTACAGGTAAAAAATCCTTCTCTGGTTCTTTAGGACAGGAGATGTTCAAAGACGACACTGGGATTTTATCAAGGTCTTCAGTCGAGGGGTCTGCGTGGCCCTCCTGTTTACACACTGAACTTGTCACACTGACTTTATAATTGGGAGTCCAGCTAACTTCAGAGTCACTGCTGGTTTTCACCACAGTATATGGCATGTCAGTGGCCTGCTGCTCTGATTCACGAGAAGCTGAACGACCTGTTCCCTGACAAGACGATAATACAATATTTCTATTAGTTACAACAAGGGGAAGCTCAGAGAACTGCTGGGAAGATAACAGTTTTTGAGAAGATACAGAAGTAGCAAAAGGTAAAGTCGAGGCAACGGTAATAGACGAAGGGAATGTACAAAGTATAGTATTATCAACGGCTGTATCAGTCAAAAAATTGGTTTGACGGCTTGGGAATTTCGGAGGGGATTCCAAAGCCCTTTGTGCAGGTGCGAATGAGAAGGAAGGCCGAGGGAGGACAGGAAGATATGTACTTTGAGATAAAGGTGACCGAGTAACATGTGGACCCCTAGAATCTTGGTTCTCTACTAGAGGCGAAAGGGCTGGATGTCGAACTGCGGAGGTCTTGGAAAGTAATTCCAGAGACTGGCTCGGAGATATAGTTCCGGGTGATGTAGACATGGCAGGAGAAGATCCTTTGGAGCCTTGACTCATCTGAGAAGTAGCAGATATTGAAGTTGAAAGTGCTGCCGGCACTGTAACTAAAGATGGAGACAGAGAGACCACACCAGGTCTTAGTGTTTGGACTTTTAATGGAGCTGCGGCGAGTAATTGAGGTGCGGAAGCCAATGTTGATGTGGTGCTTATTCCAGGCTTTGGTACAACTGAAGCATGACCTGACAGTGGTTGAGGAGATACCAGAGAAGGCTCAGAAATCGTGTGAGGAAATGCTGTCGCCATTGAAAGTGGAGTGGTAGAGACAGGAGTTGGACTCGACTCCTTGAAAGTGGTTTCTATGTCGAGGCATAGTTTTGCAGGTTCCGGATCCACAACTGACTGATGGACTTGCAAATTATGGTCATTCGTGGGTACAGTGGAAGTTCCTGAGGCCTTCACAGGCACACTGTCACTTGTGGACAGCTGTTGGAGGGCAGATGTCCTCTTAGTACCACTGTACTCTTGATCCACTTCTTGGTAGGAATCATTTCTACAGACTGGAGCCAACAAGAAAAGAGAAGTTAGTTACTAAAACAAGCGTGGAATATAAAAACGTGTTTTCACAAGTGCGGCATTTTAGGTGCTTGTGAAGTAGCTTTAAGAAGATACTTCGACACTATTTTATAACATTCCATTTCGTGCAATGCTCATCAAAACCAAAAATTATATCTCATCTCATCTCATTATCTCTAGCCGCTTTATCCTTCTACAGGGTCGCAGGCAAGCTGGAGCCTATCCCAGCTGACTACGGGCGAAAGGCGGGGTACACCCTGGACAAGTCGCCAGGTCATCACAGGGCTGACACATAGACACAGACAACCATTCACACTCACATTCACACCTACGGTCAATTTAGAGTCACCAGTTAACCTAACCTGCATGTCTTTGGACTGTGGGGGAAACCGGAGCACCCGGAGGAAACCCACGCGGACACGGGGAGAACATGCAAACTCCGCACAGAAAGGCCCTCGCCGGCCACGGGGCTCGAACCCAGGACCTTCTTGCTGTGAGGCGACAGCGCTAACCACTACACCACCGTGCCGCCACCAAAAATTATATCTTAACATGAATTGATACATGGGTCAACGATGGCATCCTGTATTCAGAATAATTATGCAGCCTCGCCTATACGAATAGCATCCTAATGTCTGTGACGCACATTACAACCAGCATACAAAACAAAAAGTAAATACGCACGCGCACAAAAATGTGTACGCAAGTTAAAACAGTAAACTGTGGGTGGTAGAAATGGGCAACTGGACTTGCTTGAAGATTCTTGAAAACGTTTCACCTCTCGTCCGAAAGGCTTCCTCAGTTCTGTCTGACTAAAGCTGGGCATACACTGTGCGATTTTTTTCAATCGTGGTATTCAGCTGCTGCTCACACTGTACGAGTGAATCGCAGGGATAAACAGCACGCAGCTTACGATTCCTGTTCTCACACTATATGATCCGAGGCTCGGATGCGATGCTCAGGATTTCAAACAGGTTTGATTTTCATCCGATCGATCGGGAGGAGGTCGTGAAGTATTAATCGCTTGTCGTTACCCCATGTATACTGCACGATCCGAGACGCACGATTGAGCCAAAACTCGGGCCGATCTCCAAAATAGTCGCACGAATGAAAATCGTGTCAAAATCGGGCCAAAAATCGCACAGTGTATGCCCAGCATAATAGGGAGTATCAGATATTTATCCTCTCCTGGATCAGAATCAGAATTCTGATGACCAGCTCATCTAAAGGCCAATTTATGCTGACAACACAGTCCTCGTAGATAGCGTCGCAGATAGCGTCTGCGTAGCCCCCCCACCTTCACAGATGCTCTGCGCGCACCTCCCAAAAATTGTGACCACCGCAGACGCCTCGCAGACAGCGTCGCAGACAAGAGGGCTCTGACTGGTCCACTCTACATCCGCTGTACACGCACTTCCGCTTCCCTACTTTCCTGGTTTGGTTTGTTTTCACGACCGCCATTTTTAAAAACACGGGGGAAGATGGAGCAGCATGAAGAGCGGCTGATCGAGGAAGTGAGGAAGTACGTACATCTATACGACTCCAGTTCTAGTCATTATAAGTAACCGGAGGATAATCACTCCACTAACCACACCCACCAACTACTCCTAGCGATTTCGCGACTTCGTGCCCCCTTGCGTTGTGGCGGTGAATAACATCGCGCACGCCTATTACTCCCCGCTCAACGATAAATTACAACTGTCTGCGAAAAGCTATCTGCGAAAGCCTTGTCGCAAGAGCATGCAGAGGCCTTAAGGTGTCATTGAGCGCATGTTTACATTAGACCGTATCAGCGGATCATCAGATTAACGTTTTTAAAACGATTAGTGTGCACACAGCAACACCAATACACGATTTGCGTGCACACAGCAATACCAATACACGGATACGCTCGGCTCCGCAGGCATCCTGCGCTCCAAATCACTCCGGCCTTGCGCAGCTCACAGAGTGCGCGAGTGAAGTGCACAAGCTGTGATTCGGGACTGAGCCGCTGTGTGTGTGATCCCAGCGCATATCACTTACCACTTGCAAGTGGAAGGATGGCAAGCCTAAAGACAATCATAACTACACAATGGGCAGTATTTGCATCAGTATTTGCAGTATTTTCATACTTTTATACTCTTTAATGAAAGGTGATACAAGGCGGAAGTCCGCGCCGTTTTTCAGCAGTCGCGTCACATGACCAACGCCAGCGAATCAGGAAGGTGGATGTCACAGTGACGTTGTCCAATGAGATGCCAGCTAGAGCTCAGCACAGCGTATCCGCGCATTCTGAATGTTTACACAGCACCGGAGCTGACACGATCTGGATTGAATACGTGGACCCTGGTGGATTCCCGTTTCCCGGCGGTTTAATATAAACGGACAGTGCATCCGCGAAGAAAACGAGACAGATACGGTCTAATGTAAACGTAGCCTGAAGCATCATGTTGGTGTGGGTCGCTGGATGCTGCCATCAGTCACCAGCTGTTTTCGGTGACTCACAGGAGGACAGAGAGAGTCAGCTTGCCATTGATCACCCTAACGGGCAATCCTTTGATCACCCTAATGACTCGCCGTTCACACCGAGCCTCCAGTGACCCACACCAACATGATGCCTCAGGCTACGTTTACACTAGACCGTATCTGTCTCGTTTTCTTCGCGGACGCACTGTCCGTTTACATTAACCCCCCTGAAAAAGCGGGGAAACGGGAATCCGCCAGCGTCCACGTATTCAATCTAGATCGTATCAGCTCCGGTGCTGTGTAAACATTGAGAATACGCGAATACGCTGTGCTGAGCTCTAGCTGGCGTCTCATTGGACAACGTCACTGTGACATCCACCTTCCTGATTCGCTGGCGTTGGTCATGTGACGCGACTGCTGAAAAACGGCGCAGACTTCCGCCTTGTATCACCTTTCATTAAAGAGTATAAAAGTATGAAAATACTGCAAATACTGATGCAAATACTGCCCATTGTGTAGTTATGATTGTCTTTAGGCTTGCCATCCTTCCACTTGCAAGTAATAAGTGATATGCGCTGGGATCACACACACAGCGGCTCAGTCCCGAATCGTGGCTTGTTCACTTCACTCGCGCGCTGTGTGAGCTGCGCAGGGCCGGAGTGCGCACCCTCCAGAGGGCACTCGCTGTTCAGGGCGGAGTGATTTGGAGCGCAGGATGCCTGCGGAGCCGAGCGTATCCGTGTATTGGTGTTGCTGTGTGCACGGCTAACGGTTTTAGTGTAAACGCGAATCGTTTTAAGAACGTTAATCTGATGATCCGCTGATTCGACGTAATGTAAACGTAGCCTCAATGACACCTTAGGCCAAGTTTACATTAGACCGTATCTGTCTCGTTTTCTTCGCGGATGCACTGTCCGTTTACATTAAAACGCCTGGAAACGCCGGGAAACGGGAATCCGCCAGGGTCCACGTATTCAATCCAGATCGTGTCTGGTCCGGCGCTGTGTAAACATTGAGAATATGCGGATACGCTGTGCTGAGCTCTAGCTGGCGTCGTCATTGGACAACGTCACTGTGACATCCACCTTCCTGATTCGCTGGCGTTGGTCATGTGACGCGACTGCTGAAAAACGGCGCGGACTTCCGCCTTGTATCACCTTTCATTAAAGAGTATAAAAGTATGAAAATACTGCAAATACTGATGCAAATACTGCCCATTGTGTAGTTATGATTGTCTTTAGGCTTGCCATCCTTCCACTTGCAAGTGGTAAGTGACGCGCATGCCCGACATGCACGGAGATCACACACACAGCGGCTCAGTCCCAAATCACTGCTCGTGCGCTCCACTCGCGCGCTCTGTGAGCTGTGCAGGGCCGGAGTGCGCACCCTCCAGAGGGCACTTGCTGTTCAGGGCGGAGTGATTTGGAGCGCAGGATGCCTGCGGAGCCGAGCGTATCCGTGTATTGGCGTTGCTGTGTGCAGGCGAATCGTTTTAAAAATGTTAATCTGATGATCCGCTGATACGGTCTAATGTAAACCCCACCTTAGATGAGCTGGTCATCAGAATTCTGATTCTGATCCATGAGAGGATAAATACCTGATACTCCCTATTAGTCAGACAGAACTGAGGAAGCCTTTCGGACGAGAGGTGAAACGTTTTCAAGAATCTTCAAGCAAGTCCAGTTGCCCATTTCTACCACCCACAGTTTACTATGACCTGGATGATTGAGAATCTTCACAGACAAGTTAAAACAGTGCACATCTTTGTCAATTCTCACAGCTCAGACTAACCTTAAATTTATCCAGCAACCTACGGAGCCTTCCCCTGCTGACACGCGCCCCTTCCTGTACCTCCTTAAGGTGTTTGGTCAAATATCGCCACCAACATAGAGTGAGTTTTGAAACCTAGCATTACTATGACTGTCTAGAACCATTTGGCTTTTCAAACCAAAAATCAAGGAGAACAGGAAAACATGCAGAAGGTCATTGCTGTTTAAAAAAAAAAATCTAAATACAGGAATAAAATGAATCTGCAGCACCATTTAAAAGGAGCATAATATGAAAAACTCTTTCAGTACTTGTGCACATACATTTGGGTGTCTGGAGTGTCAACTAACTCAGTCAGTTTCTTTTGTGCTGTGGTCGTCAGAAAACATGCGATTCAACAAGTGGTTCAGAACTGGCTACGTGTAGACTGAACAACAAACAGCTTTTGCACAAATTTCAATAGTTTGCTGGCTGACCGTTGTTAATATTGAAATAAAATGGATATCACGGTGGCTATACGGCTCGGTATAGCCACCATGATATCCATTAGACTAGCCTTTTTCTTTTTAAACTAGCATTTTTAAAAGAAATAACAGTTTTTTGTTTTGTTTTTTTACGTGGTCCAGTTTCCATCAAATCATGTGCTCTGATTGGCTCACGAGCGGGCCGGAATCCTACGATCTGGACCCCGGTTACGGACCTTTGGTGACTCGCTCATTCACAACAAACATAGTAGCAATTTTTTGTCAACATTTACTTTAGCATCTCAGTATAATATAATAGCATTAATTTTGCAGCATGGATAGCGATAACAACAGTGTTCACAGCGAAAGCGAGTTTTACTGCCCTGCACGGCATGGTGGTGTAGTGGTTATCACTGTCGCCTCACAGCAAGAAGGTTCCGGGTTCGAACCTCGCGGCCGACAGGGGCCTTTGTGTGTGGACTTTGCATGTTCTCCCCGTGTCTGCGTGGGTTTCCTCCGGGTGCTCCGGTTTCCCCCACAGTCCAAAGATTCAGTGCAATGGGGCCACTGTAATTGGTGCAAGCTGTAGTGGTTTCCCAGCCATAATGTATGTACATAGATCTTGCTATGGCAAAGCTAATAAATCAAAAAAATAAAAAATGAAGACGACAAAATAAAAGACGACGTTTCAGGAGAAAGCTGAAAACGAGCTTGTAGCAGGTTTGTTCTAAATATGGTTTCCCTTTCAGGCACTCTCATTTTCTGTTAGAATTTCGTAAAGAAAAAAAACAAAAAAAAACATTATTTACCAGCTTAAGGTCGGTCCGTATCATGAAATATCATGACCTTGGCCTTGAAAATACTGACCAAGGCCCATTTTCAAAACCTCAGTCACAGTATTTCATGATACGGACCGACCTTAAGCTGATCATTTTTTTTTTTGCGGTGCAGTTTTCATCAAATCCTGCACTCTGATTGGCTGGCAAGCGGGTCTGTATCCTACGGTACGGACCCCAGTTACGGACCTCTGGCAACTCGCTCATTCACAACAACAAACATAGCAGCAATTTTTGTCAACATTTATCTTTTTTATAAGATCATCAAAAATCTTAAATTTTTGCCAGCATTTCTCAGCATTAATTTTACAGCATGGATAGCGATAACGACAGTGTTCACAGCGAAAGCGAGTTTTACTATCCTGAGGAAGAAGAAATAAAATAAAACATTTCAGGAGAAAGCTAAAAACCTCTAACTGTTGCTAACGCTGGGCAAAAACATGGCTGAATCCTGAATGACTCAATTTTGCATAAATAGGGGACTACATAGGTGGCAAAATGTTTTTTTCCTGCCATGGAAGTGCACTTGTATACCGAGGAGGAAGCAATTTGCATTACAGCCGTGAATGAGGATTCACAGGGATGTGATTTGGGGCTGGTGAAATTCTGAAAATTTTAGCCGGGGGTCTGGGGGCCGCAGGCCCCCAGCTGGCCCAGGGCAGCACCCTGGTGGGGGGACAAGGGGGGAAGCCCCCCGAAGCTCCTGGGTTTTGGGGTTTTCTGACTTAAAAATTGTACTAAAATGGCAAGCAAACACACAAGAAAAAACTTGTCATGATTAACAAATTCAAGCCAATTTAATGGTCAACATGCAACTCTGACACACACACTCTCGCTCACTCTCTCTCTCACTCGCGCACGCGCGCACACACACTCTCACTCACTCGCGCGCGCTCTCTCACTCTCTCTCTCTCGCCCGCACACTCTCGCTCTCTCTCGCGCGCGCGCACTCTCTCGCGCGCACTTTACGCTCGATCACGGAGGCTGCCATCTTTCAACTCTGTTTGAAGCGAACTTACGTACAGCTATCCAACAAGCGCGTTCATTGGTTGTTACAGAGCGATGGGCCAATCACGTACCTCGTTTCATCTCAATGACGTAATTGCGTAAATGACGTAATTACGTCAATGAGATGAAACGAGGTACGTGATTGGCCCATCGCTTTGTAACAACCAATGAATGCGCTCGCTTCAAACAAAGAGTTGAAAGATGGCAGCCTCCGTGATCGAGGCGTAAAGATGCAAATCCGAGGCTGCCATCTTTCAAACAAAGTCGGAGCGAATAGGATACGAATGTGGATTTGAGGGAAAAATCGGAAACATTTTTTTTTCCAAGTTTTGAGGTGAAAAAAGCGGAATTCCGCGAATTCGCGGAAAAATCACATCCCTGGATTCAAAATGGTGGCTCGGCTCAGTTTTCCCTTTCGGGCGCTCTCATTTTCTGTTAGAATTTGGTAAAGAAAAAAATAAATGTATTATTCACCAGCTTAAGGTCGGTCCGTATGGTGAAATACCGTGACCTCGGCCTTGAATACGGACCTCGGCCCAGAGGGCCTCGCTCAGTACTTTCAAGACCTCGGTCACGGTATTTCACCATACGGACCAACCAGCTGGTAAATAATATACATGAATTAGTGCATGTGTCCAGAAACACGGCATGTTTTTGTCCAAATAACTATCACCTGACTGCTAGCGTCACTGATATGCTAAGGGAACTGGGGTGGACTAACCTTGAGTCAAGAAAGATATTGTCTAAATTAATTTTAATACACAAGATGTGTCACGACCTTAATATCGATGTAGTTACTTATATCCTCATGATAATACAGGAGCCAGTACCCGTTCAAGTCATATTTTTAAGTTCAAACAATACAAGGCTACTAAGGATGTTTATTTTTATTCTGTTTTCCCCCCCGAGAACTATTAGACTTTGGAATCGTCTGCCTCGAAACATAGTTGAAAGCAGTTCTTTAGAGACATTTAAACGTTAATGCTCTTCAATACTTAATTGATTAGTCACGGTAGTTCTGGGTCTGTTTTTAATTTTTGGGGGGGCATTTGTTTATAACATGTATTTTTACAATTTGTATGTCTGTATAGTGGTTTTCCATAGTGGTTTTTACTTGTAGATGGTTTTATATCGTAGTACATGTTTAATAGTTGGTGTGATGTCGAATGACTTACCGACTTAATAACTTGGATATAGGTAGGTACATGAAATGAACATACAGAACACGTTGCGGGTGCAGCAGGCAGTATTTTCCACCAAAGACTGCTAATCATTTCATTCCCAAGTGCAGCCACTCTGTTACGATATAGACCCCGTCCACACGTAGCCGGGTATCTGCTAAATCGAAGATATTTTTCTACGTTTTGGCCTGTCATCCACATGAAAACACATCAAAAACGAACATTTAAAAAAATTCCGGGCAAAGTGAAGATTTTTGAAAACTCCGTGTATGCCTTTTCGTGTAGACACAGATAACCGGAGTTTTGCGTTTTAGAACGTCACAATCTGCGCCAAAAAAATGACGACAAATCTGCCCTGACGTCAAACGTCCGACCTTTGTTTACTGCAGAAGCCAGATTAAGCATGGACAAAGAGTAATGGATCGGAGTAGTGCCTTGAAAGCGTTAATTATTGTGCAGGTGCTATTTACATGTTTAATTTTAGAAGCCCAACTACTGACAAGATTCCCAATCAACGTTTTCTTGCGTCTTTTGAAGTTTATACTCCAAAATCGTGTTTAGAAGCAATTCTGTCTCCGAGTCTGTCCAGACGAACGAGCTTGGCGCCATGTTTTATGTTTAGGCGGAAGTGACGCCAACAGAGGGCTATTCTGATGTGATTAGGGGGGAGGATTTGGGGAAATAATGCCATCTACAGGTTTGGAATGCTTATGAATGTGATTGAAAACGCAGATGTGCGGTTATGTGTGGAAGGGATTTTTTTCGAAGACGAGGTGGTGTGGATAAAACATTTTTATAAAGGGGGGGGGGGGGGGGGGGGGATGTTCGGTTTTAAAAATACCCGGCTACGTGTGTACATGGCCATAGTAGAATAATTTTAAAAATTTATTTCTGGGTGAAAATTAAAAATTAAAAAAAAGTGCAGAAATCAGCATAGGGAAAGCTAACTGCTAGAAATAAATGGTAGATGGAAAGACAATTTAGATGAGAAAAGTAATATGGACAAAAAAAAAAAAAAGGCTAGTGCGTCACTGAAACACTTGGGGATAGGCTGTGCGAAAAAAAATGTACTGGAGCCAGCCAGCAGGGGAACTCGACCTGTGGTGGCTTCAAGTTTTAGATATGATGTTCTGTCCATGTTTTGAACAGTCACTGGTTTGTAACGTTGCGTTTTAGCAGACAATGCAAACAAAAAAGAAAAATCTCAGCTGTGGCCATAATTATTAAATCAAGCAAAATCCAAAACCTTTCAGCTATATGACTGAGTCATATGCAGTGGGTTCGATCAGTCACATTATTAATAAAAAAAAAAGGTTACATGGCTGCCGTGTTGTGAGCCGTAGTAGCAGCCTCATGCATTACAGATGTGCGAGTTCAGATCTTTTTTTAACACTATTATGGCAGTTTGTGATGCCGCAGCACTGACACACCAGAGTGATGTTTTTCAGAATCATGACCAATCAAAACACAGCCTCTAACTCAATAAGAGAAAAGCAATGGGACACTCAACATGGCGTGCTGCATAAACAAAACATCAGTTACCTAAAATTCAAACCGGAGTGACAACCACCTCACATTCCCTATTTTCAGTCCAAATTAGTGGCAGCACTTCCACAGCAGTTGTCAAAAAAAGCACCAGTTTATTTGCTTCTGTACGTTTATTGAACATTTGCTACATTTCAATTGAGGAAATTTTATTGCAATAATATCGTTTTTGTTTTATCACCCAGACCTAGTTCCTCTCGATTATATTTGATGCTTTTCTCTGAAAACCCGGCAGACACAATATTTCTGTAGACTTCTGAATTCAATCTTCTGCTGCCATCATGAGTTACATCAAGAAACGTTATTGAGACATCGAAAGGAGTCAGTTGAGGTGGTTCGGGCACCTTGCTAGGATGCCCCCTGGATGCCTCCCAAGGGAGATTTTCTGAGCATGCACCACTGGGAGGGGACCCTGGGGCAGACCCAGGACATGCTGGAGAGATTACATCTCTCAGGTGGCCTGGGAACACCTCGGTATTCCCCCGGAAGAGTTGGTGGAGGTGGCTGGGGAGAGGGAAGTCTGGGCTGCTCTGCTTAGGCTGCTACCCCCGTGACCCGGATAAGCGGGCGGATGGATGGATGACTGTTCCAGAAGTAGCCATGCAAACCCAAGCCATGCAATACGTCCACCATGCTTGACTTTTGAGCCTGTGTCTTTTCAGTCATAAGCAGATCCTTTCTTTCTCTGCATTTACTAGAGGGTAATCTTTGTTACAGAACTTTTGTGGCTCATCTCTGTATTTCTTTGCAAATTCCAATCTGGCCTTCCAATTCTTACTCTTGAATGGTTTGCATCTTGTGGTATGGCCTCTATATTTCAGCTCTCCGAGCATTCTTCAGGGATGCAAAACCCAGCGCCACCTGCTCATGGTGCATCCTGGATAACGCTCTTGTCTATGGACAGGGGTGGCTAAAGGGGCTCTGGTGAAGGCAGGCTAATATTGCTCGAGTCACTCAAGATAAACATCGAAAGGATGGATACACTCAGAATAATCGACCTAGGAACAGAAAAGGAAAAGAGAAAGACCTTGACTGACTCTGTCCTAATGTGGAACATGGTGCTAAAGGAACATGGATTAAAATTAAACCTAGGAAAGACAGAGGCGATGGCAGCATCAAGGCACCCCGAGGAGATGAAAGTTGAAGTTGATGGAGTCATCCTGAAGCAAGTCAGTCAATCAATTGAGGAATGTTTGACAGCAAGGCTACACATGAAAATACTGTTTTGGTGCAAATCAAGGAATAATCGCAAAAACGTGAACCTGAACTTCCCCCTTCTAAAAGGCAAACATACCAGGAAAAGTGAAAATATGCATATACAAGACCATCCTACGACCAATACTATGTTACGGCTGTGAAGCTTGGACCTTATATCAAAGGCCAAGAGTAGGATCCAGGCGGCGGAGATGAGTTCTCAGAACGATCAAGGGTGTAACTAAACTTGACAAAATGAGGACTGAAAAAAATTAGACAAGAACTGGGTGTGAAGACTGTCCTCACTTTTGTGGAGTGTGCCCAACTTAGGTGGTTTGGTCATATGATGAGAATGGAGGACTGACGAATACCAAAAAAAATGGTTCATCCGGAAACCTATGACTAAAAGACCTGTAGGACGGCCAAGAAATCGATGGATCCGAAACGTTACCGAGTCGCTCACAGTAAGATTGACATCTTTGGACTCGGTAATGGAAGCTGAATTATTTAAAGACCAGGATAAAGGGAAAAAGCTCATCTGCTGACAGGTGTTCGGCCCATCAGGAGTTGGATGAGGTGACTTGAGGCGAGTGTGTTCTTCAAACGGTGGAGTGTATTACCTTTGCCCCTGTCCTGTGGAGGCTGTTGGTAAGGTCACTGCTGTATTTGGGTTTTTCTTCACACAATGTTTCTGTAATCAACTGCCATTGTTTTCCTTGACCGGCCTGCTCAATGTCTTACTAGCGCACTAGTGGTCTCTTTCCTTTGCAGGACTAGGGATGGCGAAAACTAAAAAGAATCTTGACCGACCACCGAGCCTCATTAGCCGGTTAAAGTCGGTTAACCTAGGAGTTTAAAATTCTAGAATTGGAATTATTAGAATCTATTCTAAATCTAACCGCGAGCATCCGCACATTCAGTCCCAGTCGCTGCCCTCCACTCACATTACCTTTTCTACAGCGCGAAACATTTAGTCAAACGCGGCACTGATGTAGAGGGGTTTGTATTGGAGCGGAGGACAAACGGCTCCAGCTTAGAGACATCGTGAGAAGCGTGAAATCCCCCTTGTCCTTCTCCACCCGGGTCCGTGTCTGCGGCCGTGTCAGCAAGGGGCACGCACTTTTAAGTTGCAACTTGGCATTAAGGCTACATCCACACGACAACGAGATGCTATTTAAAAATATATCGCGTCCAAATGGGCAACGATCAGTAAAATATCAGGTCCATATGGCAACGCAACGCTTGCTGAAAACGATGCAATACACATGCCACACCTCTAGGGGCGCTGTAAGACGGTCCCTTCGGAGACACCAGAACAATAGAAGTAGTAAGGACGCATGCGCATAAACTATTATGCGCGAGACTTCATATTAGCCACAAAGTCAGGAAAATCTGTTCGTAAAATTATATTATAATGACCAAATACAATGAAAAGTATTTTTCCAGTCTCACCTGTGAAAGGTAATCCCATGTGATCTCGTTTGGACGGCAAACCTGTTGGTACAGTTAAACGCAGCTAATTCTCCGCTTTGACCTATCCAATATGGCGGCGAGGATGACGTATGATTCTACGCGGAAGGCGGCGTCTTTAATGGTCCGGAATAAATTGAATGCTACACGTTGATGGATTAATTTGCTGTTTCTCACCTGTGAAAGGTAATCCCATGTGATCTCGTTTGGACGGTAAACCTGTTGGTACAGTTAAACGCAGCACATGAATCTTTATTCTCCGCTTTGACCTATCCAATATGGCGGTGAGGATGACGTATGATTCTACGCGGAAGGCGGCGTCTTTAATGGTCCGGAATAAATTGAATGCTACACGCTGATGGATTAATTTGCTCTTCTACGCCCTTTTTGAGGAATGTATTGTCGGACTTAAACCAACATCTGAAGAGGTGAGATCGCTCCTTTTTTTCCCTACGTATTTTTGCTGGCGGGATTGACTCTGCCCTAAGGGCAGAGTCTCTCTCTCTCTCACTTTGCACCATTATACAATAAATATTCACAGTGAAAATATTTTGTAAGCGCGTTTCATGAACCAAGTTATAGGTTTTGTTGACAACTCGCATCGAGTTCGTTACACTTCTACCCGGCGTGAAGCACTCAGTCATGTGGTTGTGACGTCATCGTAAACAAATCCGTTCTACTCATCCAGACGACTTCACAACGGCAACGTTGCCAGATCTTTCCACTCTGGAACCCGTTCTCAAAAAGATTGCGTTTTGGGCACCCAAAATGCCAGTGCCGTGTGGACGCCAGGCCGAAACAATAAGCAATTGTATCGGAGTCACCTGAATCCGTTGCCGTGTGGACAGGGCCTAAAAATCTCAGTGTGAACATGTTCTCAATAAATTGCCGTCATTTTCTAAGCGGCAAGCTTTAGCTCAGTCACTGCCGGTGCTTGCATTGAGTAGCCTATTGGAAACAATCCTATCATACACTTGTCCCATCTTAACTTTTCATTGAAGATAGGACGTTTTAGCGATACGGCCCCTGGTGTTTACAGTTAACTGCAGTAGGCTGTGTGTTGATATTGCATACTGCTACGGACTAGGCACTTTTCTTCGAAGTGAGCCACAGAGACCTCATACTGCAATTGTTTTCCAGCTACTGATATTACGGTTACATGGCTGCTAATTGTGCACAGCCATTGGGAATGGGATAGATGGAGCTGAGCTGATTAGCCGCTAAGCTAATATAGCAACTGTCTGATGTTAAGTAACATCAGTGAGTAACCAGGTTTTAGTTCAGATCTTGTGTATTATTACGTTGACATTAATATTCACCAGACTAATCAACCATCGACTTCATTCATGCGCCGTGTTCTTGTTTCTTTGACAGTCAATTTCCTTGATGTTACGTAGTAAAATGTAATCCAACACTGAGACTTTTCTTTCGCCGAGTGGCAGCTGTCTTCAACTGGGGCGGGAGGGTGGGACATGACTGAATGGGTGTTTCTGATTTGTCAGCTGTCGTCCTTACACCGCATGGCATGCCCCAAGCGTTTACAACACAGAATTCCAGGTTCTCTGCTCCAAAATCGGCAGCTTCAAAACGATTGATTATTTTTTAACTGACAACCAAAAAAAAATTAACCGGATGACATTGATTTGGTCGACATTGATTCGGTCAACCATCGGTCAAACGGTCATCGGTTAACATCCCTATTCAGGACATTCCAAATGGTCATCTTGGCTACGTCCAATGCTTGTGTAATGACTGATCAGTTTTATCCTCTTTTCTTAGCTTCAAAACAGCTTGCTTTTCTCTCGTAGACAACTCTCTGGTCTTCATGTTGGTTTATCCTTTTTAACAACACATGCACCATTCACAGATGCAGTCCAGGCCTCAAAGTAGACATTCAGAGGTATTAAGCATTTAAACAACTCGATATAACAAGGTACACGTGGGCAGCAAAAACACCCGTGAGTCATGTTTAAATATTTTTGATCACTTGAAAAATGCATGGGTTCAAACAAAAGGTGCCATTTTCTAAAGTTGTTTAACACGGCTATACTCACTGGCCACTTTATTAGGAACTTGTTCTTGATTCTAAGATTCCTGTTCTTGGCTGGCAGGAGTGGAACCCAATGTGCTCTTCTGCTGTTGCATGCCGAGATGCTTTTCTGCTTACCGCGGTTGTAAAGAGCAATTCTATGAGTTGCTAGATCCTTCCTGGCAGCTCAAACCAATCTGGCCATTTTCCCCTGACCTCTCTTATCAACAAGGCGTTTCCAGCCACAGAACTGTCGCTCACTCAGTGTTTTTTTTTCGCACCATTCTGTGTAAACTCTAGAGACTGTTGTGTGTGAAAACCCCAGGAGATCAGCAGTTTCTGAAATACTCAAACCAGTCCATCTGGCACCAACACCCATGCCCCAGTGAAAGTCACAGAGATCCCAATTTCTCTCATTCTGATGTTTGACATGAACATTAACTGAAGCTCTTGATTTGTATCTGCATGATTTGACGCATTGTGCTGCTGTCAAGGGATCGGCTGATTACAGAACTGCATCAAACAGCAGGTGGATGGGTGTGCCTAATAAAGTGACCAGCGAGTGTAGATGTAAATATCAGGACATGAAAGCTGAAATTCTGATACGTGGTCTCGTTCATCTTCTGCAAACTCGAGCGTCTTCGGCGAAAAGCAAAAAACAAAAGAATTGACCCTGGTGTTCCAATACTTTTGGAGGGCACGGTGCGCAAGCTATCTACTTAATCCAGCCGTGGCTCATTAACGTTGTGTTATTTAAAACATTAGAACCTTTAAAAAAGGTTTATTGTGAGGTCTTATCCCTGCCATTTTGGGAATTCTACTGTGAATGACATCAGAGGCTCTTTTCAGAAGAAAAGGGACCGGTTGAGACTGAAAAATCGTAACAGTGGGAACATGCATCTTATTGCAGCCTCCAAAATCTCAAAATTCAGTTAGACTTCCAAGCGAAGCGCTGCCCCTGCGAGTGAGGTAAAGTGAAACATGTCTGCATGTCTCAGTGTTCAGAAATTGCATGCACAGGTTTCTCTGCAAGCTCAGTTCACAAATAGCTTTTACATGCATGCATTTAAATTCATGAACCTTTGCATTAGACTTGTGTGATATTGCTTTTTCCCTGCTCACAGTTTTTCCTATTTTAAAATATCATGATAAATAATTTAATCGTCCAGAATGTCTAGCCTTTAAAATTTTTTTTTTTTTATAAAAGGCAAAACAAGGGGGCGTCGTGGCTCAGGTGGATAAGGCGCCATACCATAAATCCGGGGACCCGGGTTCGATTCCGACCCGAGGTCATTTCCCGATCCCTCCCCGTCTCTCTCTCCCGCTCATTTCCTGTCTCTACACTGTCCTATCCAATAATAAAGGTAAAAAAAAATATCTTAAAAAAAAAAAAAAAAAAGGCAAAACAAGCATTTCAGGTTGAAGGGGAGCAGAGGAGGGTGTAAATAATTACCAGCTGTGAAGTAAGGAACTGCAGAAGAAAACCACACAACTTTTTTGGTTACACCTATAACTTATGTTATCCCTAAGTATATACTTGTCTAATATTAGCCGAGTCAAACATACATTTTATTTAATTGAAAAGAAAAATCTCCATCTCTAGTACTAAAGGAAGGCTGTTTGTCTGTCCGTCTACCTGTGCAAAATCGACACGGCCGGACGCACATACTCCATACTTTGCACGTGGACCGGTGACACCCCAGAGGGGCCCAGGACAACATTTTCCAAAACATGGGATTAGTGCTAATCCAACACACTATTCATTTCCCATCAGTGATGGGAATAACGGCGTTAGAAATAAACGGCGTTACTTTTTTTTAGTAACGAGTAATCTAACTAATTACTTTTTACATCGTTATAACGCCGTTCCCGTGACTTACAATAAAATACTATGCGTTACTTTATTAAAGCTGTTCTCATCTGGCACGCTGCTCGTTCAGCCTTTCTTTCCTCTACTTTAGTGCGGGGCGGGGAGATGCGAGACAACGGCATAGTAAGCCAATCAGAGTAGATTTGGACAGCATACGTAGGTAGGCCACGCCTACTGTAATACTGCGCGCTCTTTCAATCAGAAGACCCAGCAATGGCGAGCGGTCAGCCCAACACTGCGCTTTCACATTGGAAATACAGCCATTACTTTTCATTACTTGAAATAAAAGGCAAAAATGTCTACGTGCAATGCACATTATGCCGAGGAACAAAGCGTTTGTCCTCGTCAGTGGCCAGTAATTAGTAACAATTTTAATAACTACAAAAATATATTAAATTTGATAGATGTCTTCTCACATTGTCCCACAAAAATATTAATATAGTGTAGATAACGTTATTAATTGGTTCTGTTAAGTGTCAATTTCAGTCATTAAACACATTTAACATTCACTTTTATTATGATTACACTAATTGAATTTGATTTTTTTTTTTGGGGGGGTGGAACACAAAATGTAACGGAATAATTACTCATTCATCTCATCTCATTATCTGTAGCTGCTTTATCCTGTTCTACAGGGTCGCAGGCAAGCTGGAGCCTATCCCAGCTGACTACGGGCGAAAGGCGGGGTACACCCTGGACAAGTCGCCAGGTCATCACAGGGCTGACACATAGGCTACGTTTACATTACGTCGAATCAGCGGATCATCAGATTAATGTTCTTAAAACGATTCGCGTTTACACTAAAACCGTTAGCCGTGCACACAGCAACACCAATACACGGATACGCTCGGCTCCGCAGGCATCCTGCGCTCCAAATCACTCCGCCCTGAACAGCGAGTGCCCTCTGGAGGGTGCGCACTCCGGCCCTGCGCAGCTCACACAGCGCGCGAGTGAAGTGCACAAGCCACGATTCGGGACTGAGCCGCTGTGTGTGTGATCCCAGCGCATATCACTTATTACTTGCAAGTGGAAGGATGGCAAGCCTAAAGACAATCATAACTACACAATGGGCAGTATTTGCATCAGTATTTGCAGTATTTTCATACTTTTATACTCTTTAATGAAAGGTGATACAAGGCGGAAGTCCGCGCTGTTTTTCAGCAGTCGCGTCACATGACCAACGCCAGCGAATCAGGAAGGTGGATGTCACAGTGACGTTGTCCAATGACGACGCCAGCTAGAGCTCAGCACAGCGTATTCGCGTATCTCAATGTTTACACAGCACCGGACCAGATACGATCTAGATTGAATACGTGGATGCTGGATTCCCGTTTCCCGGCTTTTCCAGGCGGTTTCCCTGGTAATTAGTTACTTTTATGACAAAGTAACTCCGTTACTTTTTGGGAAAAGTAACTAGTAACTATAATTACTTTTTGAAAGTAGCGTGCCCAACACTGTTTCCCATAGGCGACATGCTCACGCTAATACACTGCGCGCAGCCTCGGTGGAGAATCCTCTCCCCCACTCGCCTGAGAGTTTCGACTGTATGGGACAATCGTACGGAGTACAACTCGCCGGGGGCTCCTGCTAGGGCCGAGTTTACATCACTGAGGAGACGCAGGAAGCGAGTTACGTCATTTTGACAGAACACACCGACCAATACAGCCTCTGTGAGGAGCACCGGTCAGAGGAAATCAGGTTCATGGGCAATACCTACAAGCTTAACTTGACAGAAAGTGAGTTTTCTCCCATGTGAGTCAAGAACGTGTGAGATGGGGCGGCAGGGATCATTCATGATTAACGTGTCAATCATCTTCTGTTTTACTGGAGAGAAAGAAACGCTCTTTTGGGGTATTTCTGACTGATAACTTTCACTGCAATACTCAGATGTTTAATTGCAGAGCAAAATGCAAAGTCTGGTAATATAAACTGCATTAAATAAATATCAGTGGCAAAGTCGAGATGATAAAACTTATTTCACACATGTTTACCGTGTGCTCTTTGGTATCAACCACACTTAATTAGGTTGGCCATCCTCTCACACTATTAATAATACTGTCTAAATACCAGAACTTTCCAGGTCCTGCTTGGTAAAAACATGTTTAACAAATTTTTAAAATCCCCTGTGGTTTCTTGATTCAAGATTAATAATGAATCGCCTGCTTTATTATGCAGTCTGTTCAACGCGATTTAAAGATCGAATTGAGAGTCTTGTATTAAAGGAAAACTGAAGGCAAATTTATCATCAAAATTCTATTTCTCACGTTATTAAATACAGGAATGCATTTCTGACAGCTATTCTGTCACTGCTATAGCAAGTTATGAGCGTTTGAAATATGCTCTGTAACATATCAGTCCACGTGTCAAAGCAACAGCCATAAACGAGATTCGCTGAGACCAGTGTGAGACGTCGTAGGATGGAAGTAAAACGTACAGCGGAAATCAAAGTCGCCAACATCTGCCAACTTTGTCAAAAGACGCGCGCGCCCTCTTTCGAATGCTGACGTGATCAAGCCGGAAGTTGTGTTTGTTTTTATAGCAAATCAGGAAAGTTTGAAAAAAAGTAGGCAGTAATCGTCATTTAAACTCGTTTTTGTGCCACATTTTGTTTGGAAAACAGTTTTCAAAATGGCGGCACCGACACCTGATGTTTCGAAGTCTCGCACAAGTCTCGTGAAGATCGCGCGGATAAGCGACGCCTGCCGTGGACTAAAAGAACTAAATTCGACATGGCTAAAAACCGAATAGGCCGATAAGTAGAATATTTAATTACAATTAGTTGCCAATATGAGTCACGATATAAGGTTACTAAAACCGAAAATGTAATTGAATAACACGTTAATTAAGAAATAAAGCAAATTTAAAATTGACTTCAGACATGCATATTATTTACCAGCTGGGAGGTCCGTATCGTGAAGTACCGTGACCGAGGTCTTGAAAGTACTGAGCGAGGCCCTCTGGGCCGAGGTCAGTATTCAAGGCCAAGGTCACAGTATTTCACCATACGGTCCGACCTTAAGCTGGTAAATAATATATATTTACTTTTTTCTTTGCCAAATTCTAACAGAAAACGAGAGCGCTTGAAAGGGAAAACCGAGCCGAGCCGCCATTTTGAATCCTCATTCACGGCTGTAATGCAAATTGCTTCCTCCTCGGTATACAAGTGCACTTCCATGGCAGAAAAAAAAACTACATTTTGCCGCCTGTGTAGTCCCCTATTTATACAAAACTGAGTCATTCAGGATTCAGCCATGTTTTTACTCGACCAAAGTTATACAGTATTATGACCTTTATATTGCATAAATAAAGCCATTTGGTGAAACTTTGAAGAGATTGTACTGGTTTAAAGTTTTTACCGAACGTAATGTGTGTTAGGATAACATGGTCCAAAATGGGCCTCATTAACTAATGAGATTAAACTGTTAGCAAGTTAGAGGTTTTTAGCTTTCTCCTGAAATGTTTTATTTTATCTTCCTCAGGGTAGTAAAACTCGCTTTCGCTGTGAACACTGCCGTTATCGCTATCCATGCTGTAAAATTAATGCCATTTTAAATCCTCATTCACGGCCGTAATGCAGATGGCTTCCTCCTCAGTATACAAGTGCACTTCCATGGCCGGAAAAAAAACTACATTTTGCCGCCTATGTAGTCCCCTATTTATACAAATAGGAGTCATTCAGGATCCAGCCATGTTTTTGCTCGGCGTTAGCAAATTACAGGTTTTTAGCTTTCTCCTGAAATGTTTTATTTTATTTCTTCTTCCTCAGGGTAGTAAAACTCACTTTCGCTGCGAACACTGTTGTTATCGCTATCCATGCTGTAAAATTAATGCTATTATACTGAGAAATGCTGGCAAAAATTTATAAGATTTTTGATAATCTTATAAATAAATCTTATTTTTAAAAAAAAAGATGAATGTTGACCAAAAAATGCTACTATGTTTTTTGTTATTGTGAACAAGCGAGTCGCCAGAGGTCCGTAACCAGGGTCCATAACATAGGATACGGACCCACACGCCAGCCAATCAGAGCGCAGGATTTGGACCGCGAAAAAAATAATACATATGATTATCATACTCCTAATAAGTTAGCATCCTTTAGTGTTATTTTTAACATATGACTGTATAATGTGAAGTTTTGAATGATAAAATACCAAAAAACAACTCAATTTCAGATTCACCATGATACAAAATTATTTTTGGAGCTTGTGCTCTGTAAATAATGTTCACCTTGAATCCCAGAGGAATGGGTCACGGTGCCTCTGCCTGGACTCGGCTTTCTCTGGGGTGAGCCACTATCATGCTTCGCAGTTGATGACATCATTGATACCTGCATTGGCATGGAACTGTCAGTGCTGCCGTGGCCCATGTGGTGGTGCTGTGGACTGCCTTGTAGGGGGGTAAACATCTGTGCAGTGGGCATCAGTGGAGTCAGGGGCTCAGACTGTTCAGAAGACAGACGTGCATGATGAGACTGATAACAGGGTACTCGGTTTGGCACCATGCCATAATGCTGCTGTTGTGGCTGCAGATGCTGAGGTTGGGATTGCTGCTGGCGCTGTTGATGATGAAGCACTGCTGGAGACTGATCCTGCATTGGTGAGATGCCACTGTGCACCTGGTTCGCGTAAACACCATACATGCCATGGGAATATCGTATCGTCACAGACGACCCCCCTTGCTGATGGCCAGGAGTTCCCAGCCCCCAGTACTGTTCCCTGGTCACTGGGGGTTGCTGAGAACTCCCCATGGCTCTATTGACTGGGTAGTGTCCCTGAAAGGCATGAGGGGGTTGCTGATGCTTTTGGGCTGTTCCATGGACAGTGCCACAACCAGAGCCAGTGCCCATGGCAGGATTGTAATGGTTCGGGGCCCACAAGTAGTCATATTCCATGATGGACTGATGGTGTTGAGGGGGATAAGAGGAAGGAGGAGGGTGGGGGCCAGACGGACTGCCCCCATCTGCAGTAGTGATGCCATTCACATTCATATCACCATTCAGATCTGTACACAGGTCAGAAAAAAAAAAAAAGAATTATTCACATAACCACAAAATAACAAGGCACACACTGATCAGACATTTAAGGGTGTTTTCACCCCACTGGTTTTGCTGTCATGTCCGAATCAGAGCACACATTTTAGTGCATCACATCCGACATTTATTATTATTATTTTTAAATCTGTGCAAATATCTAGAACATGCAACATTTTTGCAGGGGTCCAGCTCTGTCCTTTGGCTCAATTTGTGCATTGCTCATCAGTTTAGCAAGACTCATCCAGCTAATAATACAAAAACCCAAAGTGTGTGTCATGCTTGGTACACGTCTCAAAATGGCATAGGGAAAAACCCCCTGAGGAATGCTACAGTCCTGCGTTTGTGGTTATAGTGCCAGGACCATAATTAAAATTGTTACTTCCACCTTAAAAAACGAAATGCTTCTTCATAAAGAACATAGAAAGCCGAGGTAAGCGTTCCCAGTGGAGCAAAATAAAATTTTAAATTCCATGTGTGCCCCCATAGGACATACCATCCCCTCAGGAGGTACTGGAAGGACAAGGACAATTCTTTTTTTTTTTTCTATGTACCGAATACATTTAGATTTTTTTTTTTTACAATCAAAAGATGAGTTATCAGATTTTCAGCTATCATTTACTGATATGTACATCTGGATGTGGTAAACAACTAAGAACATGGCACCTCTAGTGGCAAACCAAACGATTTTTCAGTGAGTATAGGAACAAATGGAGTTTGCATGTTCTCCCTGTGTCCGCGTTGGTTTCCTCCGGGTGCTCCGGTTTCCCCCACAGTCCAAAGACATGCAGGTTAGGTTAACTGGTGACTCTAAATTGACCGTAGATGTGAATGGTTGAGAGGAGAAAACCTCTATAATAATTCAGTAGAAGGCAGCGGGAAACCGCTAATGTAAATGTTCCCTAGACACTTTTGGCCCTTTTCCACGACCCTTTTTCAGCTCACTTCAGCCTGACACGGCTCACGTTTCGACTACCTCAGAACAGCACGACTCAGCTCGCTTCAGCCCTACTCAGCTCCCAAAGCTCGCACGGTTTTGGAGTGGGGCTGAAGCGAGCCAAACCGAGCCGAGTGGGGCTGGGGGCGTGAGCAGACACTCCCCTGTGCACTGATTGGTGAGGAGGAGTGTCCTCACACGCCCCGCGAGCACGCTGGGATCTGTAAACACCGTAAACCCGGAAGAAGAAGAATTACGAATTACGAGAATTTCTGAAGCCTTATGCGCCTCGCCTCATCTATACGCTCTTGCCAGTATCTGTTGGCGTTGTCGGTGACAACAAGCCACAGCACCAAGACCAGCAACACTAACGACTCCATGTCCTCCATGTTTATTGTTTACTATCCGGGTCGTGAGACTACCGCTTAAAAGATCACTGATGTCACTGTTTGCGCCGCCTAACGACATCACATGACGTCCACCCACTTTCGCTAACTCCACCCAATGTGTCCACCCACTTCCAGCCAGCACGGTTCAGCGCGATTGTAGTCGAAATGCAACTCCAACAGCCCCGCTCAGCCCGACTCAGCACGGCACGGCTCAGCCCGACTCAGCCGCGTTGGTAGTGGAAAAGCGGCATTTGATGGCTGAAGCTGTCGGAGCCAGGGCCGCGTTAACCCTTGCCGAGGCCCCACCCCCGCCTGTTGTCAACTGCGCTCAGCAAATTCACCCCCTCAGACGTGCCTGTCTAACTAGACACAGAAACTTAATGACAGTGGCACAATTAGAAATACTATTGAACGATAAAACTTTATCCATCAACGCCTATTTAATCGAGAAAAAGCAATGGTGAAATAGGCAATTGCATGGTGAAAAAATCCATCAGACATCACGGTTAACAAGTCTGGTTAACTAAAGTTTAGCCTCAAGAAGCCTGTAAATGAGTGAGTCAATGAACAACATGTCAAGAACATAACCTCAGCCTACAACAGTTTCTTTAGTATTCAGAACAAGAACATTCATTTGGTATATAACCATTCGTTTTCATTTTGGAATCCAGGCGACTTTTAACTTGTGAAAACAAAGAGCGATAACAAAGAAAGAAAAATATCTTGCTTCTCAGAAATAAATCTCAAAATGTGAAACATTTCATCCTTTCACACACGTAATGTCCCAAACAGCAGTGGCACACAGCTTTGCGCATTCAGTTTGACAGCCATGGGTCAACTTACAAGGGCACTTTTCTGGAAAGCGAAGTCATTAATTAAATCATTGAACTCAAGCTGGCGTAGCGTGTGAAGACATGGTGGACAGTGATCATATTGACAATGACGGGTGATTTACGCGACGGGACAAGGTGGGCTTCCTTACGGGTGGCGAAATGCATCAAAAATGTTATCAATATGATCAAAACTTCTGAAAATATCGTTTCGTATTTTCCGATCTCGCTACCTCCGAGGCCCCCTAGTGGCCGAGGCCCTGGGCAGCTGCCAACAAAGCCCATTAGGATAACGCGTCCTTGCTCGGAGTGGCCACATCACTGTAGTGATGTGCCAAAATGGATGGATAGGAACAAATACACTTCAAGTAAATTAATACAAATGGCACTTAATATCTGGTTGCATATCCCTTGCTTGCAATAACTGCATCAAGTCTGCAACCTACTGGCATCACCAAACTTTTATATTCTTCTTCTGTCATGCTTTTCCAGGCTTGTACCGCAGCTTTCTTCAGTTGTTCATCTTGAGGCAGAGGAGTGTTTCTCCAGTCAGTCTCCCTGTCAGGATGTAAAAAGCATTCTCAACTGGGTGAAGTTCTGGTGACTGAAACGGTCAGTCTAAAACCTTCCACCCTAGAGAGGTTGTTGGTGAGGTCAGAGACTTTTGGGTTTTTTCTTAAGAGCACTCACAAAAGTTGATGACCAAAAAAAAAAAACCCTCATCAACTGCTCTCGAGCTTGGCCGACCTGTCTGATGTCTAGTTATTAGTATAATCACGGACTACTTCCTTTTTTCAGGAAATTCCATTTTGCTCTGCTGGCTATGCATAATGCTTGATCAGTTTTTCTTCTTTTCTCAGCTTCAAAAAGACTTGCATTTCTTCCAAAAACAATTCTATGGTCTTCACGCTTTATCCTTTTTAACAAAAAAAAAAAAAAAAAAAAACACGCAGTCTTCACAGGTGAAGCCCAGGGATCAAAATACACTGTTTACAGAATACAGACGAGTCACGGAATACGGATTCATGGAAAATAAAAAAAACAGTACAAAAGTACGGATCTTTTATTTACGGGTGTGATATTTTCAATGAATTATCAACAGTAAATTAATAAAGCAAATGTATAAATGCAGGCAAGATATTTTAATTAGGAACTCCGGCAGTCCAAACGTTTAATCGTTTGACGACTTAATTTGTTTTATCCGTGATCCGTATGAAATCCTTAAATTACTAACATCCGTATTAAAATCCGTAACCACGCCGTATTTTATATCCTTACTTATTATATTTCCATAATCTGTAGTCCGTGACCTATCCCTATATTGTCAACCACCCTCAAAATCAGAGTACACAGTCGCTATTAGTTGTTTAACTAATAATAAATCAAACAGGGCACACCTGATCAACAAAAACATTCATCAGTAACATGTTCCAGTATTTTCCCCCCTATTTAGTCATGGCCAATCCCCCAATATATTAGGCAGCACACGAAAACTACCAACCAGGGAGGCACAGTAACCAAGCCGACAGCATCTTTTCAAACTGCTGCTCATGCAACATCAGGGGAGGTGTGACACACTCCGTGGAAAGCACCATCTGCCTCCTTCCACACACACACACGCGAGTCACAGATGCCTATCATCGGCTAGTGTCGCTGTGATCAATAAGGGACGAACGATATACCGCCACCCTCCCACTCTGAGAACGCAGCCCACTCTGCTCTCTATGACGATCACCCACATACAGCTGTGGTATCATCCAGGTTCAAACTGGTGATCTTCAGACAACAGGGCAAATGCTTGTGCCAGCCCAAACAAACCTCTCGTTCTGATCATAAAAGGTGCCATGTTCTCAGTTGTTTAACATGTGCAGATGTAAATACCAGGAAACAAAAGCTGAAATTCTCATCCATCATCTCAAACTCATCTCATCATCTCTAGCCGCTTTATCCTGTTCTACAGGGAGCCTATCCCAGCTGACTGACTGCTGCTCATGCAACATCAGGGGAGGTGTGACACACTCCGTGGAAAGCACCATCTGCCTCCTTCCACACACACACACGCGAGCCTATCCCAGCTGACTACGGGCGAAAGGCGGGGTACACCCTGGACAAGTCATCTCAAACTCAAAACACGAAATTACATGACACCCAAGTGAAGCGCACCAATATGCTGACAAGTAAATGGTTATGTCCTACATTAAAAAAAATAATAATAAAAATTTACACAAACTGATTTAGCCATTTTAGACTAAATGCATCTGATTGACTCAGCCATCTCAAATGTGCCAGATGAATTAAAATACAAACAAAATGAAATTAATTTTTAAAGATTTTGGATATGACGCTCTAGCTGTGAGAATGTAGATTATATTTATCTCTAACGGATTTGATTAAGGTTTTCCATCTCATCTATCATTTCTCTTCAGTTCAACCTGACACATGGAGTAAAGGGCCCAGGCCCTGCCGGGCGGGGTAAAGGGCCCAGGCCCTGCCGGGCGGGGTAAAGGGCCCAGGCCCTGCCGGGTAAGGTAAAGGGCCCAGGCCCTGCCGGGTAAGGTAAAGGGCCCAGGCCCTGCCGGGTAAGGTAAAGGGCCCAGGCCCTGCCGGGTAAGGTAAAGGGCCCAGGCCCTGCCGGGTAAGGTAAAGGGCCCAGGCCCTGCCGGGTAAGGTAAAGGGCCCAGGCCCTGCCGGGTAAGGTAAAGGGCCCAGGCCCTGCCGGGTAAGGTAAAGGGCCCAGGCCCTGCCGGGTAAGGTAAAGGGCCCAGGCCCTGCCGGGTAAGGTAAAGGGCCCAGGCCCTGCCGGGTAAGGTAAAGGGCCCAGGCCCTGCCGGGTAAGGTAAAGGGCCCAGGCCCTGCCGGGTAAAGTAAAGGGCCCAGGCCCTGCCGGGTAAAGTAAAGGGCCCAGGCCCTGCCGGGTAAAGTAAAGGGCCCAGGCCCTGCCGGGTAAAGTAAAGGGCCCAGGCCCTGCCGGGTAAAGTAAAGGGCCCAGGCCCTGCCGGGTAAAGTAAAGGGCCCAGGCCCTGCCGGGTAAAGTAAAGGGCCCAGGCCCTGCCGGGTAAAGTAAAGGGCCCAGGCCCTGCCGGGTAAAGTAAAGGGCCCAGGCCCTGCCGGGTAAAGTAAAGGGCCCAGGCCCTGCCGGGTAAAGTAAAGGGCCCAGGCCCTGCCGGGTAAAGTAAAGGGCCCAGGCCCTGCCGGGTAAAGTAAAGGGCCCAGGCCCTGCCGGGTAAGGTAAAGGGCCCAGGCCCTGCCGGGTAAAGTAAAGGGCCCAGGCCCTGCCGGGTAAAGTAAAGGGCCCAGGCCCTGCCGGGTAAAGTAAAGGGCCCAGGCCCTGCCGGGTAAAGTAAAGGGCCCAGGCCCTGCCGGGTAAAGTAAAGGGCCCAGGCCCTGCCGGGTAAAGTAAAGGGCCCAGGCCCTGCCGGGTAAAGTAAAGGGCCCAGGCCCTGCCGGGTAAAGTAAAGGGCCCAGGCCCTGCCGGGTAAAGTAAAGGGCCCAGGCCCTGCCGGGTAAAGTAAAGGGCCCAGGCCCTGCCGGGTAAAGTAAAGGGCCCAGGCCCTGCCGGGTAAAGTAAAGGGCCCAGGCCCTGCCGGGTAAAGTAAAGGGCCCAGGCCCTGCCGGGTAAAGTAAAGGGCCCAGGCCCTGCCGGGTAAAGTAAAGGGCCCAGGCCCTGCCGGGTAAAGTAAAGGGCCCAGGCCCTGCCGGGTAAAGTAAAGGGCCCAGGCCCTGCCGGGTAAAGTAAAGGGCCCAGGCCCTGCCGGGTAAAGTAAAGGGCCCAGGCCCTGCCGGGTAAAGTAAAGGGCCCAGGCCCTGCCGGGTAAAGTAAAGGGCCCAGGCCCTGCCGGGTAAAGTAAAGGGCCCAGGCCCTGCCGGGTAAAATAGAAACTAAAGAGGAAAGAAAGATCTTTACAGCCTGCTCAATTTATATCTATAACTCAGGGAATAAAACATACGTCGAAAACCGACAGACATTTATATTTAAACTGGCGGTCAAACTTATACTACAGCTAATCAAGTGACCTAAAATATTTGAACCAACTTTTATTTAGTTCCATGAAGCTCGCTGTGAGTCCCAGGCTCATAATTGAAGCCGGTGCTCCTTCCGCCGCACTGGGCCGCGACAACACCGGGCTCCTTATTTCAGCTTCCCGGTATCGCCAGCTGGCTGTTTAGTTTACTAAGAAATATCCTTTAAATGCCTCCATGCGCAGGTTTTCTTTCCCAATGTATGCAGTAAAACATCTTTAGAAATAACATGCATTCAGCAGCGAAATCCTCTGTCGGCTCAGGCTACATAAACAACTTTAAATCTATTGATAAATTACAAGCTCGGACAAAAAGCTACAGCAAAATCCACACTACGAAATAACTCAGGATTCATGTATAGCCACTTTTCCTTTCCTTTCTTTTTTTTAAAGAAATCCTACATAACCCGTCTGCATTAGTGTTAATTGCAGATGTGCACCCTTTGTTGGTCCCACACATTGTTTTGCTGAGATACGGCAGGGAAAAATGTTAAGACAGCATCGCCCACACGGGCCAAAGTTTTTACTCCAGAAATAATTTTAAAATCCTAACCTCGTATTCCTACGATTAAATAGGCAACACTGCGTTTAGGTCCCAGGTTTACGCTCTATGAGAAGATGATACAAGTGATGTTAATGACAAAAAAAGGCTTTCTTTAGGTTTCAAATTAGCAAACATGGCTGCTATTCTCTGAACGCAGCTCTGATCACAGACAGGAACTCGAGCCCAAAGCGGAAGTGCCGTGCGCGTTACGTACTACGGAGAGCCGCACGGCCCAAGGTCTTAGCGCCTGCCAATTCAACAACTAGATCGAAACATCTCATCTCATCTCATCTCATTATCTCTAGCCGCTTTATCCTGTTCTACAGGGTCGCAGGCAAGCTGGAGCCTATCCCAGCTGACTACGGGCGAAAGGCGGGGTACACCCTGGACAAGTCGCCAGGTCATCACAGGGCTGACACATAGACACAGACAACCATTCACACTCACATTCACACCTACGGCCAATTTAGAGTCACCAGTTAACCTAACCTGCATGTCTTTGGACTGTGGGGGAAACCGGAGCACCCGGAGGAAACCTACACAGACACAGGGAGAACATGCAAACTCCGCACAGAAAGGCCCTCATCTGCCGCTGGCCGCCTGTATCGAAACATACAAAAAAAAAATTCATTCATTTTCGAACTATCCATCCATCCGTTATCTGTAGCTGTTTATCCTGTTCTACAGGGTCACGGGTAAGCTGGAGCCTATCCCAGCTGACTATGGGCAAGAAGCGGGGTACACCCTGGACAAGTCGCCAGGTTATCGCAGGGTTGACACACAGAGACAAACAACCATTCACACCTACGGACTGTGGGGGAAACCAGAGCACCTGGAGGAAACCCCACGCAGACACGGGGAGAACATGCAAACTCCACACAGAAAGGCCCTCGCTATGGCCACTGGGCTCGAACCCAGGACCTTCTTACTGTGAGGTGATAGTGCTAACCACTACACCACCGTGCCGCCCTATTTTCGAACTATGTTGATGATAATTTGAAATATAATATACGACGGGCGGCACGGTGGTGTAGTGGTTAGCGCTGTCGCCTCACAGCAAGAAGGTCCTGGGTTCGAGCCCCGGGGCCGGCGAGGGCCTTTCTGTGTGGAGTTTGCATGTTCTCCCCGTGTCCGCGTGGGTTTCCTCCGGGTGCTCCGGTTTCCCCCACAGTCCAAAGACATGCAGGTTAGGTTAACTGGTGACTCTAAATTGACCGTAGGTGTGAATGTGAGTGTGAATGGTTGTCTGTGTCTATGTGTCAGCCCTGTGATGACCTGGCGACTTGTCCAGGGTGTACCCCGCCTTTCGCCCGTAGTCAGCTGGGATAGGCTCCAGCTTGCCTGCGACCCTGTAGAAGGATAAAGCGGCTAGAGATAATGAGATGAGATGAGATAATATACGACAAGGAGCCCAGTTGCTGTAGTTCTGAAAGTGAAATCTTGTCCTATCTCAGCTCCCCATTATTCTCTTCCCCTTCTGGCACTAACTGAACCCTGGATATCTCCACAGAACTCTGCTACACTGGCTACTCAATCCTATGCTTATGCTTTCTCTCACACTCCATGAGAAACTAGCAGGATTTGCACACAGTTCACAGCTCTCATCTCAACATCTCATCCTTTGAATTCCATGCAGTTATCTTCTCATCATTGTCATCTACTGCCCTCCTGGTCCTCTGGTAGACTTTCTTGAAGAAACAGACATGCTTCTCAGTCTTGTCCCTACTGACAGCAGCCTCTCACTGTCCCTGGAGACTTCAACCTCCCCTCTGACAAGCTCCAGTCCCCTTGCTTTCTCCTTCTTTTGCATTCCTTCTCCTTGACATTCAATGGCTACCAGTCCACACACAAGGAGGAAATGCCCTGGACCTGGTTTTCAGCCACCCATCACCAGCTACAGACACCAGTGCGACCTCACTCCACATCTCCAATCATCACTTGGTATCCTTCACTATCATCCTCCCTATATCGACCTGATATTGAAATATTGATCATGCTATCAATATTTTGTGCAATAGTTTCTATCCCACTTGCCAAAACCTTAACTCTGTCTCCCTTTCCTCTGTAGCTTCCTTCACCCCATCATCCCTTCCTAACCCTGACTTCTTTTCCTCCCTACCATTAGAATAAGCTCCAATTTCCCTCACTTTGCCTCACTTTCCTCATCCATACACCTCCTCTGCCCTCTATCCTTTAAACTGAGGAAGATTTCTTGCCCTGTTCCTTGGTTATTGGCTATGTTGTGCAGCAATCAGAGAGAATTAAGAACAGCCAAGAAAAAGTGGAAGAAATCACAACTCAACACCGATCCTTGAATGCACGGTCTACAATCAATGATTCTCTCTCTCTCTCTCACACACACACACACAGAACAGCCTCCAAAATTCTAACCAGTCTGGCTTCAAAGCAGCACATTCCACAGATACTGCCATATTGCCCATCACTGGGAAGCTCTATGCTACCAGCAGGGGCGGTCTTACCATAGAGGCATAGGTAGGCAGCTGCTTGGGGCCCCCCACCAGCGGTCGTATAGGGGGCCCCCAACCAACCTCAAAAAAAAAAAAAGAAAAAGCCCCTTATCATGATTCATGAGCACTTCAAAAGTATGGTACATTTTACTAATATTCCTAAGAAATACGTCGAAGTAGTAGTTAAAATGTCCAGTTCATGGTTATCTGTCCCTACACATACACCCCATACTTTCACAATGAAATGGACTAGTCCATAACGCTGCGCAGCGCAGCGCGAAAGGTCAACACATAGTGACCGGAGTCTGAACAACGCGAAAATGAAAAGGAGTTACCCAAGCGGATCAAAAAAAGAAAAAAGCGAAAAGACGCTGAGAAATATGTGACAATGCTGCCTAAGTTGGGAAACTTTTTTACAACTACAACAACGTCAACGTCATTCAAAATGTTGAACATGATGCCGGTAGAGCAGCAGCAGCTAGCTGTTGTGAAGTGGCACTAGCTGAGGAGGATAACGTCAAGCAAGACACGTTGTTGCCACCTTCCATCACCGACAGTGTCAACGTTGACACAAATGAGGTGGAAGAGTTATCCAGTGATGGCCGTTTTGACACTGATGATGATGACCATATTGTTAGTTGGTGACAATGTTTTTTTTATTATTATTATTTTACATTTTCCTACATCTGGCTGTGCACCATGTACGTGTGAAGACCTGTGAGAAGACATCAACAAGTAGGACTCTGATGTGGAGAACAATCTCTCTTTTCTCTCTCATAGACTCTCTCATTCATTCACTCACCCTCTCTGTCTCACACACACAGAACACTCTCTCTCTCTCTCTCTCACTCACTCACTGACACATACATTCACATGGATATGGAGTTGCTTAGAGCCAAATGCCACCTCATCTCTCCTCAGTCCACACTTCTTACCTCCCCTCACTCACTCACTCACACACACTCACTGACTCACTCACTCACACACACTCACACACACACACACACACACACACACACACACACACACACACACACACACACACACAGAGAAACACTCACTCACACACAAACACACACAATCATGTACATAGTTTTATTTATAGAATGTTTGAAATGTTCTGATCTTTAAAAAAAATAAACAGTGCTGGTTTTCCTGGCATTTTGGCAAAGACAGATGTTATCTGAAATTTTGTTCTCTGTTGGGTTCCATATTAGTTTGTGTAGTGCTACACTTTGTGTGTTCTCTGCTTTCCATCTTCATTTTGGAGTAAAGAAGTGTATGCAGGGTTTAAAGGGGAATGTTTTTTTTCTCCTCTCCAACCTTTACTTCCCTATAGATTAGCTTTACCTGCCTATCCACCATGCAGTCGGTACATTGTTTTGTTTTTTTTTGTTTCGGATCGGATGGGGGGGGCCCCATACATACCTTCACCTGGGGCCCCCAATTTGCTAAATCCGCCACTGGCTACCAGATCAACCAAACTGTCATCAGACCTCATCCTCCTCAACCTTTCAGCAGTGTCTGACACAGTCAACCACAAGACTCTTGCCCAACGTCATGAGTCTTGGAATTTGTGGCACATCATGGCAATGATTTGCTTCCTTCATGGAGGGTTTGTCATATCGGATGATGTGGAGGGAATCCGCATCTAATCCATGCAGACTTTCCACTGGTGTTCCACAAGGCTCAATACGTCATCCTTTTCTGTTCTCCCTCTATACTCAATCTCTTGGTGAGGTCATATCCTCACATGGGTTTTCAGACCATGACAATATGGATGATTCTGTCCTTCCTTCCCTCAGACACTCGTGTTTCTGCTCAAATTTCAGCATGTCCGGCAGACATCTCATCATGGATGGCAGCTCATGAGCTGAAACTTAATCCCAGCAAAACTAAACTACTGTTTATCCCAGTCGATTCATCCCCATGTCAGGATCTTGTGATCTCCCTTCACAACTCTCAGATCTCACTGTAGGTCACTGCATGCCCATGGGGTAACCATGGACAATCAACTGTCCTTTACCACTCATCTTGCTAACCTGATATACTCATGCCAATTTCTCCTTGACAACATCAGAAGGATTTGTCCATTTCGAGCCACTCAAGGCCTAGTTCAGTCTCTTTCGAAACTGGGCTACTATAACTTTCTCCTGACAGGTCTACCTCTGAGTGCCATTCGACCTGTACAACTGATTCAGAATGGAGATGCGCAGTTTGTTTTCAACTTTCCTAAGTTTTCCCACAGCACCCCATTGCTATGCTCCCTCCACTGGCTTCCTTTAACTGCCTGCATCAGATTTAAAACACTACACTTCAATATGGAGTTAAATCCACAAATGCCAGTTAAAACTTTCCTACGCAAAAAGGAAGCCTTATGTTAATTGCGTCCAGAAACACCATCAACTTCTCTGGGCTCAGAGGCATCTGGGGTGGACCATTACACAGTGGAAATGTGTACTGTGGTCAGATGAATCAGTATTCCAGGTCTTTTTTCCAAAAGTCAGGGACTGTCATGGTATGGGGTTGTATCAGTGCCCTTGGCAAAGGTAACTTGGACTTCTGTGAGGGCACAATTTCTCATCTCATCTCATTCTCATCTCATTATCTCTAGCCGCTTTATCCTGTTCTACAGGGTCGCAGGCAAGCTGGAGCCTATCCCAGCTGCCTACATGCGAGAGGCGGGGTACACCCTGGACAAGTCGCCAGGTCATCACAGGGCTGACACATAGACACAGACAACCATTCACACTCACATTCACACCTACGCTCAATTTAGAGTCACCAGTTAACCTAACCTGCATGTCTTTGGACTGTGGGGGAAACCGGAGCACCCGGAGGAAACCCATGCAGACACGGGGAGAACATGCAAACTCCGCACAGAAATGTCCTTGCTGGCCACGGGGCTCGAACCCGGACCTTCTTGCTGTGAGGCGACAGCGCTAACCACTACATCACCGTGCTGCCCGGGCACAATTTAATTCAGAAAAATACATTGATATTTTGGAGCAACATATGTTGCCTTCAAGACGCCATCTTTTCCAGGGATATTTCGACAAGTCAATGCAAAACCACATTCTGCACACGTTACAAAGGCATGGCTGTGGAAGAAGAGGGTCCCTGTCCCCAATAGAGAATGTGTGAATTTTGAAAGGAAGAATGACAATGATGACTCAATACTGTTGCACACCTTAAGACCTGTTTGCAGGAAGAAAAGAAAAGAAGAAAAGAAAGAAAGCACAACTTTATTCAACACACACTTGTGAAATTTCCTCTCTGCATTTAACCCATCTGAAGCAGTGAACACACACATGCACACCAGGGCTTTACATTAGCACCCGCCAAATGCAGGTAAAATTCGGCTTTGGCGGGTAATAACTTTAGTCCCACTAGCCACTTTGGCGGGTGGTTTATTCTGTGGTATGACAATATATTTTAATTGTAGTTTTCTCTGAAGGCATCTGATATAATAAACTCATTGCAATGTAATATTACGCGCCTACAACTCCCATGAGCACCTGCATAAACATTCTGACAACGTGTTAGAATTGTTTAGAACGTCTCAGATAAAATCAGTGATACAGTAACCTGTGGTTAATGAACGAAGCAACAAAGTTGTTGACGACTGACAAGCGCACTATGTGGCGGCATATAGCTGGAGTTTCAAACCCTGCTGCTCAGGAAAAAAGAGGCAGAGATGAGCAGGGCCGGAGCAGCATTTTAAAATCACCGAGGTCCGTGATGCGCAAACCGCGCGCCGAAACATTTTCGACATATTTAAATGAGCGGGGTGAATTACACATCACACGAGATCTATTCCTGAAATTACTTTTAATGGTGTTTGAACTGAATATCATCAGTTTTGAAAAAAAAAAAAACATGTATGTGGCAAGAGTAAGAATAATTTAAGCTTGTTTAATGGTTTGATCTGGCCCAAGCAATGAGGACAAAAGATACCCTAACCATGCAGCCTATGGAACTAAGATACATTAACAATCTGGCATCTGTTACACCTACACACAAAAAAATTCTGGGAAAAAAAAATCAGTATACACCACCATGTTTTAGGCAAAGTTATCCAAGGCAAACATAAGTTGAAACTTTCCACTCTATTGCTTTGGCTTATCGAATGATTTATTTTTTAAATCACAAACAAGGCAGGCTACAACTGTGCTGCTTCAAAAATGTAAATTGAACAGCTTGATGAAAGTGTGCTGATGGTTCCCATGAAAAAAACGTGTCTACTACACTGCGTTCCTCTGCCGAGTCGCGCGCTCATTCGCTTTTGCGTTCTTGGTCTCAGAGCCGAACGCACGAAACACACACAGAAGACAGAATCAACATTTAACATAATTAACAATGCACTTTTTACGGAGACGTTTTAATGTTATTCTTTTTTTTTTATCCAGTTGAATATTTAGCATACAAATGTATTTTCAGCTCTTAAAAATGACCGAAGTCCGGACCGCGGGGGCCTCACAGCTGGCTACGGCCATGGAGATGAACAAGACGCTAATAGGAAGATAAGACAGTTCAATGACAAATGGAAGTTCGGGTGAGATTGGCTAGTTCATAGCAAAACCGAAAATACCATGTACTGCAAAGACTGTAGAAAGTCTGGCAAAGACAGGCACCAGTAATTTTAAACTCGAAACTATAAAGGACCACAAAAAGTTAAATGCACACATCAGTACTATAACATCAAAACAGGCGAAGACGGCTGGTTCACTACAGGACAGCATTGCTTTCAAGTCCCTGGCTGTCATGAAGTCGGCTGAGCTGGAGAGGATGGAGCTGCTGTTTAGAAACGTTCACGTGATTGGAAAGAAGTTGATCTGCCCCAGCTATCAACTTATGGCCTGCTGGAAGCCTCAGGTCACGAAGACCATTTTTCATGGACCATTCAGACTCATCTGATGATGAATGTAATGAGGACATTTAATGTCTCTCTCTACACATGTTCACACACACACACACACACACACACACACACACACACACACACACTATTAATAGATAATACATAACAATACTTGATAATACACATAATACTTGCATATCAAAACATCAAATGTTTTTCAATGATAAATGTTTTGAATTGGATTTTTAATATTAGAATCAATTCAGTTGTACTGAATGTTATTTTTCATATTATACAATATTTCATATTGTAAGGGGCTTGAATTTGAGTTCAATAAACACAATACTCTGTTTATAGTTTTGTCTGAATTGGCTGCATGTTTTCATATAGGGAGCTACCTTAACAGCACTGAATACTTGAGTGCTACTGTAGAGATACATTATACGCTGCCATTCATAATTAAATCTAGATCTTCCGAACTTTAAAATATCATGGTGAAGAAAAAACTGCGATTTCCTGGCAACAAAATTGTGGCTAGTGAAAAGGCTGAATGGCTAGTGACTCAGGAAAACCACTAGCCACAGTGGCCGGTGAGCAAAAAAGTTAATGTAAAGCCCTGATGCACACACACGTGAGCAATGAGCACACACGCATACCCAGAGCAGCGGGCAGCCATGCTAACAGCGCCCAGGGAGCAGTTGGGAGTTAGGTGCCTCGCTCAAGGGCACCTCAGCCCAAGGCCATCCCATATTAACCTAACCTGCATGTCTTTGGACTGTGGGGGAAACCGGAGCACCCAGAGGAAACCCACGCAGACACGGGAAGAACATGCAAACTCCACACAGAAAGGCCCTTGCCAGCCGTTGGGTTCGAACCCAGAACCTTCTTGCTGCGAGGTGACCGTGCTAACCACTACACCACCGTGGGACAAAATAACACCTGAAACACTTCATCACTTGGTTTCTTCAGTCCCTAAACATGTTAAGTGTGATGAGAAGGAATGGCAATATTACAAAGTGGTAAATGCTTTACCATCACATTTTTTAAAAATGTTTTGAAAGAATCAAATTTTGTAATCAGTGTTTATTTTCAAGAAAAAGCTGCGGCAAAGGGAATCAACTTATAAGCCAGCTTTTATCTTCCAAAAAAGAATCATACGAGTGTCTACGGTAAATATCCATTGCCTCCTGAGAGCAGCATGTGTTAACTCTTCTGGTAATATCACTTTTGCCATTCTGCACCACCTACCTTACAGTTACCATAAGTATAGACCAGCCTGCCTTTTATAAGGTAGCATTTCTTCTTAACTGATGACTTGTCTTATTTATCTTAAAGTGAATTTGAATTGGCTTGCTGTATTTATTTATTTTTTAATATTTATTTCCTTAATGCCATTATAAAACAGGGTTATTACATTTGTGTGTAACTGAAATATTTATTTAGGAAGCACACTTCAGCAATACAGCAGGAGTGAGCCCCCATTTAAAGGAGGCAGATTCTTTTATTCATCTCATCTCATTATCTCTAGCCGCTTTATCCTGTTCTACAGGGTCGCAGGCAAGCTGGAGCCTATCCCAGCTGACTACGGGCGAAAGGCGGGGTACACCCTGGACAAGTCGCCAGGTCATCACAGGGCTGACACATAGACACAGACAACCATTCACACTCACATTCACACCTACGGTCAATTTAGAGTCACCAGTTAACCTAACCTGCATGTCTTTGGACTGTGGGGGAAACCGGAGCACCCGGAGGAAACCCACGCGGACACGGGGAGAACATGCAAACTCCACACAGAAAGGCCCCCGCCGGCCACGGGGCTCGAACCCGGACCTTCTTGCTGTGAGGCGACAGCGCTAACCACTACACCACCGTGCCGCCAGATTCTTTTATTCTGGGGTGTAAACAATAAAATGATTCATTATAAGTTACAAAATAATGAATACTGATAATTGTAGAGAAAAAGGTGTATACATGTTTTACATTTCTCTTATTAGGGAAGATCAGCTTTACCAGGTAGTTTCCTTTATCCTTACACATAATATTTATAGAACACTGTCAGAATTATTATAAGAAAAGGTGATTATTAGAATATCACGAAATAGCAAAATATCCGGGTGGCACGGTGGTGTAGTGGTTAGCGCTGTCGCCTCACAGCAAGAAGGTCCGGGTTCGAGCCCCGTGGCCGGCGAGGGCCTTTCTGTGTGCCTAAATAGCACCGAACCATATTAGAAACCATTTGGCCATGTAGTATTGGTTTACCAGCGGATGTGAAGAAGCCATAAAGCATCCAAATTTGACCAAAAACATGAGTCTGTTTCTCTACCAGCACATATGTATGTGTAAAAACAAAGTGCTCAGCTGCTTTGCCTAAAATGCCTTGTGATAATGGACAAGCTTCAATAACATCTCATCTCATTACCTCTAGCCGCTTTATCCTGTTCTACAGGGTCGCAGGCAAGCTGGAGCCTATCCCAGCTGACTACGGGCAAAAGGCGGGGTACACCCTGGACAAGTCGCCAGGTCATCACAGGGCTGACACAGAGACACAGACAACCATTCACATTAGAGTCACCAGTTAGCCTAACCTGCATGTCTTTGGACTGTGGGGGAAACCGGAGCACCCGGAGGAAACCTACGCGGACACGGGGAGAACATGCAAACTCCGCACAGAAGGGCCCTCGCCGGCCCCGGGGCTCGAACCCAGGACCTTCTTGCTGTGAGGCGACAGCGCTAACCACTACACCACCGTGCCGCCCCGCAGCTAGTCTCAATTCAGATAAGAGCATATTTCATTATGGAAATACGGTGGACTGTTCCTTTAAAGGAAAGAGTGCAATGTAATCACAACAATGTTTCATGTATGAATAAAGTGGAAAAGACAAATTGATTGACTGTTTTGGGGTTTTTTTTTGTTCAATGTGTTCGTCCTTGTGCAAAATGCCTAGTGATCAGATAGGCTCAACCGAGTGGTTAATGGAGAACCAGACATCATCTGCAATTGCCGAAGTTTATTTTCCAGGACCTATAAATAGAGTCCATCATCTTTGCAAGGACTTGAGGCACTGAGTTTACACAGAATGTATCTCTCTAGCAGACTGACAGGAGTGTGTGATGAGACAATTAATGTCTGGATTTTGAGTTCAATAGCACCTATAGAAATACTAGCAGGCTGGGACACTGGTTTAGACAGAGGGGGGCCTGAGGTTTCTATAGTGGTGACAGTGGCCCTGACTCATGAGAAGCTTTATAGATATGGTCATACCACTATTAATAAGAAAAGGTACTAGAGTGCCATTTGTACTAGAACTTTAAATAAAGTTATATACACATAAACTGCCATACACACACTCTGGTTTTACTGCAGTCTGAAATGTGCGTTTGACTATGAGGCCACTATCCAAGAAAGAAGCTTCTGCTCCAAAATCAGCACCTTCAAGCTCAACTAAAGTTTGCAGCTGACCACATGAATAAGGAAAAAATACCTTCTGGATGAAGGTTTTATGTTCAGATGAGACAAAGATTGAGTTGTATGGCCACAATGACCAGAAGTATGTTTGGAGGAGTAAAGGTGAGGCCTTCAGCCTCAAGAACACTGTAGCAATTGTGAAGCATGGTTAAACAAAGTGTATGGAATAATGAAGGAGGACTACATCAGAATTCTTCAGCACAACCCCAAACCATCTGCTAGATGGTTGAAACTTGGATACAATTGGGTGTTCCAACAGGACGATGACCCCAAACACACATCAAAGCAGGATAACATTAAGCTTTTGGAACGGCTTTCCCAAAGTCGGGTCCATGCCAGGAAACCAGCAAATTTCACTGAACTCTGTGAAGAAGTGTGGTCAAATATCCAACCAGAATTCTGCCAGAAGCTTGTCGATGGCTACCAAAAGCCATCATGGTCAATGTGAAAATTGCTCAGGGACATTTAATCAAATATTAGGTGTGTATGTATAATTTTGACTGTGTTGATTTCAGAAAACCGCAAATAAATGAAAATGTTTGCTCCAAATTCTTCTTCTTGGTTTTTTTTACATTAAAAGATGTATGTTGTATAATCATTCTGCCACAGAAAAAGAACAGTTAAAAGAAATAACTGAAAGCCCAATATTGCCATGGCATTCATGTCCATGATGACTGTATGTAAACTTCTGACCGCAACTGTAAATTGTGAGACATGTTGGCCAGTCCCTCTTAAACCAGAAACTGTTTAATGCATGGAAGCCAGCATAACTTGCTTGTCAAGCTGTCGTCATATGTCAAAAGCAAAACATCTGTAAAATAATGAGAATATGCTCCAAAATAAATTGTGAATGTAAACTGTGATTCAGTTTAGGAAGAAAGTGATACTTTCCTGTTATTTATTTTTAATTTTGCTTTGTGATTTTATTAAAGGGGCGGCATGGTGGTGTAGTGGTTAGCACTGTCGCCTCACAGCAAGAAGGTCCGGGTTCGAGCCCTGTGGCCGGCGAGGGCCTTTCTGTGCGGAGTTTGCATGTTCTCCCCGTGTCCGCGTGGGTTTCCTCCGGGTGCTCCGGTTTCCCCCACAGTACAAAGACATGCAGGTTAGGTTAACTGGTGACTCTAAATTGACCGTAGGTGTGAATGTAAGTGTGAATGGTTGTCTGTGTCTATGTGTCAGCCCTGCGATGACCTGGCGACTTGTCCAGGGTGTACCCCGCCTTTCACCCGTAGTCAGCTGGGATAGGCTCCAGCTTGCCTGCGACCCTGTAGAACAGGATAAAGCGGCTAGAGATAATGGATGGATGGATTTTATTAAAAGTCACTGTGAAAAGGCAGTGTAAGGAAAAGGTATCAAAGATTTATATGTCTGACCAAAATAATATTTGACAAAGGAGCAAGATAGAACACAAATGTGTAAGTTTCCTCAATTCTGTAGCACACATGCTTGTGCTTAAGGGTAGTGGAGTAGAGTAGGGTAGCACTGATGCATACTTGCTGTCAGTGGGATTTGTAGTCCATTTCCACTCCCAACTACATGGTTTGGGATTGCTCGCATTATCGGGAACCATCCCCAAAAGGAGACAGGGTGAAGAGTGCACTAATTGGCTTAAATGAGGTTGGTGTCTGAAGTCTGCTGTGATAGCTGCGTCTTTCTCTTTCTCTGTCATAGACATTACAGCCACTGACTCATTTCTTAGACAGCCAAAGACCTGCTGCATCAATAATAACAGCCTTTTCACAGATGTGTCGTAGGGTCAACACTGTTGGACCAACAAAATTAATATTTAAGTGTGCCACTCTGCAAGCAGTGACAATACTACATTTGCCACTCTCTGCCCATTGTCATAACTAAATCTCCTACGGACCAACCAATTCTGAATTTTATTCGCTTCAGTTTTATTTCCGATGCAACATCAGCGTAAAGGCTATCCCAAGTCTGTATGTTGTATTATTTTACGTGGCCTTATTCCTGCACATTGTGTTCACATGAGTGTATGTTGGCGCTGACTGACTGTCATCTCATCTCATCTCATTATCTGTAGCCGCTTTATCCTGTTCTACAGGGTCGCAGGCAAGCTGGAGCCTATCCCAGCTGACTACGGGCGAAAGGCGGGGTACACCCTGGACAAGTCGCCAGGTCATCACAGGGCTGACACATAGACACAGACAACCATTCACACTCACATTCACACCTACGGTCAATTTAGAGTCACCAGTTAACCTAACCTGCATGTCTTTGGACTGTGGGGGAAACCGGAGCACCCGGAGGAAACCCACGCGGACACGGGGAGAACATGCAAACTCCGCACAGAAAGGCCCTCGCCGGCCATGGGGCTTGAACCCGGACCTTCTTGCTGTGAGGCGACAGCGCTAACCACTACACCACCGTGCCGGCCCTGACTGACTGTACCGTGTAAATGATTTTTGTTAATGACTAAGCAAATATAGAATTGTAAATTGTAGTGCAGCACTATCACTAGGCGCTGGTTTGACTTAATATGATTCATCCATTAATTTGTGTGTTCTCGTCTTAAAGGAAAAACCCCCTGATGACTCAATCCACTGCTACAGCACAGTATTGGAAAAAATTAAAAAGGATTGCATCAGCAAAGCTTAAGCTTGGCTTGGGGTAGATTGCAATTCTACTGTGTATCACACTCCAGTTGCAGAACTCACAGTGACTAACCCAGCACTGTTCAGGACTTTGAGGTCAACTTTTAAAAGACAGGACAGCCTGAAAAGGTTTGCTGAAACTTGTAGAGGCTTTTGTATGCAAGAGCCTATTGCCGGGCTTTTCAATTGGTGGCCCTCGGGCCGGGGCTGGTCTGCAAGGCAAATACCCCCCAAAACACACGTCCAGACGCATGCGCTGCTCTCTGTTCTTCTCACTATCTATACTATTCTCAAGGAAGGCTGTCTGTCTGTTCACCTATGTAAATCAACACAGCTGGAGGCACACACGCTATACTTTGCACATGGATAGGTGACACACTAGTGGGGCCCAAGACAACATTTTCAATTTTCCAAAACACGGGATGAGTGCTAATCCAACACACTATTAATTTCCCATAGGCTACACGCTCACGCTAACACACTGTGCGCAGCCTCGGCAAGGAATCCCCTCCCCCACTCACCTGAGCGGGACTGTACGGGACCTCATAATCAGCGCTGCTCTCTGGAGACTTCTGCTAGGGCTGAGTCTATATCTCCTCAGTGACACGCAATAACTACTAACTGATGTCCAAAGACATGCACTTAGGTTAACGTGGGGAGGCCTTGGGCTGAAGCGCCCTTGAGCAAGGTACTTAACCCCTGACTGCTCCCCAGGCGCTGTAGTATGGCTGCCCACTGCTCTGGGTGAGTGTGTGTGCATGTGTTCACTGCTTCAGATGGGTTAAATGCAGAGGATGAATTTCACTGTGCTTGAAGTGTGCATGTGACAAATAAAGGTTTCTTCTTCTTCTACTATGGCTCCTCTCTTCCATGGACAATAACTGCTAGTAGGCCCTATAGCTTCAGCTATCCTAAAAAAAAAAGATGATTGATTCTTACTGGATATTTACAAGAACTGAACAGTTTGTACATAGGCGTCGCCATCATTGAATGCGAAGGGGACGTGTCCCCTTCACATTTCATAATTTTTCTTTTGGACCCCCTCACATTTAACATAAAATATTAGTTCACCCAGCGCTGTTTCTATTGCTTCGTGAAAGAATCCATTCCACTTGATTGATCAGAGAATACACATCCCACTGAAAATCCACTCCGGGTTTTCCGGGCGTTACCTACAACAACTCACCACACGCAAGTGAAGTGAATCTCAGTGCAAGCAGAGACATTTTGGTGCAAGGTGCAGGCTGCTCGAAAGTGGAGGAGGTGACGTCAGCCCCATTGCTACCTCACAATGTCTAGCTTTTGCTAAAACTTTATTTTGTTATATGCCCTCAAAATTAACCCTAGGCCACGTTAAATTAATGTTCAACTAAACAATGAAATAAGCTTAGCCTAATGGGGTATTCCATTATGCTGGATGTTATTCCAGGTGGATTGTGAAGGAAAGGGGGATAAAAGTTATGAAGTGGTAGAAATTGTGGTGGCACCAATGTAAGAAGGAGTTATAGCTATAAATCTATTTGTTATACTAACCTGTAAATGTTACTGTAGTACCACCATTGCATGTAGGTTGACGAAACTGCACTTGTTCATTGTGTGAAGTTCACTTTTGTGTCATTGCTTCTTATCTCATCTCATCTCATCTCATCTCATTATCTCTAGCCGCTTTATCCTTCTACAGGGTCGCAGGCAAGCTGGAGCCTATCCCAGCTGACTACGGGCAAAAAGCGGGGTACACCCTGGACAAGTCGCCAGGTCATCACAGGGCTGACACATAGTGTGTCGTTGCTTGACAGTGTAATTTTGTATTGTGAAGACTGCATGATGCCATGTCATTTTTGTTATGAGTATCACTAAATCGGAAAAAAGTAAAATGCACCCACTAAAGTCACTGTTTGTTGGTGGTGAACAAAATTGCACCTGTTCATTGTGTGAAGTTATTTTTTGTGTCACCGTTGCTTGACACAGTGTGATTTTGTGTTATGAAGTTTGCATGATGCCATGTTATGCCTGTTCATTGTGTGAAATTATGAATACTAGTGCATCTCAAAAAATTAGAATATTGTGAAAAGTTCAATATTTTCATCAGTTATTTAAGAAAGTGAAAATGTTATATATTATAGACACATTACACAACCTAAAATGTTTCAAGCATTTTTCTATTTTAATCAGTATGGCATACAGTACAAAAAAAAACCATTGCAAAATATTAGAATATTTCATTTTGAGTAAAACAGTATGAACACAGTGTATCTCTCGGTCTAGTTCAGTACACACAACCACAATCATGGGGAAGACTGCTGACTTGACTGTTGTCAAGAAGATGATCACTGATGCCCTCCACAAGGAGGGTAAGCCACAAAAGGTCATTGCTGAAAAGGGTGGCTGGAAAAGGTGCACAAGCAACAGGGATGGCCGCAGTCTTGAGAGGATTGTCAAGAAAAGTTGATTCAAGAACTTGGGAGAGCTTCACAAGGAGTGGACTGAGGCTGGTGTCAGTGTATCAAGACCCATCACGAACAGACATCTTCAAGAAAGGGGATACAACTTTCGCATTCCTAATATCAAGCTACTCCTGAGCCAGAGACAATGTCAGAAGTGTCTTATCTGGGCTAAGGAGAGAAAGAAATGGATTGTTGCTCAGTGGTCCAAAGTCCTCTTTTCAGATGAAAGTACATTTTGCATTTAATTTGGAAATCACGGTTCTAGAGCCTGGAGGAAGAGTGGAGAGGCACAGAATCCAAGGTATTTGAAGCCCAGTGTGAAGTTTCTACAGTCTGTGATGATTTGGGGTGCCATGTCATCTGCTGGTGTTGGTCCACTGTATTTTATCAAGTCCAAAGTCAACACAGCCATCTACCAGGAGATTTTAGAGCACTTCATGCTTCCATCTGCTGACGAGCTTTTTGGAGATGCTGATTTCCTTTTCCAGCAGGACTTGGCACCTACCCACAGTGCCAAAACTACTACCAAATGGTTTGCTGACCATGATATTACTGTGTTTGATTGGCCAGCCAACTTGTCTGACCTGAACCCCATAGAGAATCTATGGGGTATTGTCAAGAGGAAGATGAGAAACACCCGACCCAAAAATACAGATACACTGAAGGCCACTATCAAAGCAACCTGGGCTTCAATAACACCTCAGCAGTGCCACAGACTGATCACCTCCATGCCACACCGCATTGATACAGTAATTCATGGTAAAGGAGCCCCAACCAAGTATTGAGTGTATAAATGAATATACTTTTCAGAAGTTGGACATTTCTGTATTGTAAATCCTTTTTTTGATTGATCTTAGGGAATATTCTAATAATTTGAGATGCTGGATTTCTGATTTTCATGAGCTATAAGCCATAATCATCAAAGTTAAAACAAAAAAGGCTTTAAATATTTCACTTTACATGTAATGAATATAGAATATATGAAAGTTTACCTTTTTGAATTAAATTATGAAAAAAAGGAACTTTTTCATGGTATTCTAATTTTTTGAGATGCACTAGTATTCTTATTTTTAAACAGACAGTTGAGTGTCACTATTGCTTGGCACAGTGGCATGTTGTGTTGCATCTAAAACTAAATAAAAAAGGAAACACAAAAAAAGTAAAATGCACCCATAAAGTCATTGTTGGTGATAAATTGCGTCACATTCATCTCATTATCTTAGGCAGAGCGGTGGGTTTAAAAACAGGCTGATGAATATATGGACTAGCTGTTGAATGAGGACTTATTGTTGAGTCTCTAAAATAGTCATTGAATTAATTGACTTTTGTCGGTAAAATTAGCTGTTTAACAACATGTTAAAAATACACCAGAATGCAGGAAATGGCATCTAATTAATTAAAAATTTTCTGGGGGAGGACCCCCAAACCCCCCGCCAGTGTGCCCCCCATTAAAAATTATTCTGACACCCCCAAGTTTGTATGTGTTTAATTGCACTTTTTTCCTTTTAAAATCTTGCAGCATTAAATACCTCATGAGGAGCCCACAGCAGCAGTATTTTTTATTTTTACCTTAAAAGAAGAGATCACATTGTTTGTGACACCTTTTTTGTTCACTTTTAACACCATTATAGACATTAATGGTAACTTTTTAAAGTTTACATTACAGGCATTTAGCAGAGCAACGTACAACATACTCGGAGCAGCCTGGGGTTAGGTGCCTTGATCAAGGGCACTTCAGCCATTTCTGATGGTCCACGGAATCAAACCGGCAACCTTTCAGTCCCAAAGCTGCTTTTCTGACCATTAGGCCATGACTTCCCCAAGTTTGAGAAGTTATTTCAAATATACAGGAACTGAAAGTTCATGTGTTAAAGTACATGCACTAAACATAAATAAACACGAGTTGGCCTAGTGGCTAGTGTGTCCGCCTCTCGATCGGGAGATCTACTTGCAGTCGGGTCATACCAAAGACCATCTTAAAAATGGTACCTACTGCCATCTGGCAAGGCACGCTGCAATACAGATGCAAGTGGGGAGTCAAACTTTTGCGGTTACCAGAGGACTAACCCCCCCACTGTAACCCTAGCTATGTAATAGGCGTGAGGCCGAGGGCTACAGAAATGGAGATCGGCGCCGTCCTATGTGCCATATGGTGCGGGAAGGACTTTCGACTAAACATGCATGTCCACTCTTCGCAGACATTGCTGTTGATTTAAATGCTTAATAATGTTTCAGAATGAAGCAAAGATAAATTACCCTTTTCGGCCACAGTGCATGGTGTATAAAATTTTGAGCTTTCATGTTCATAGTCATGTCATTTCACAATTATGTAATCATTAATAACACATCGTTCATCAGAGTTAAAGAAGGACCACTTTGGTTGAGGGGCCACAAACATGAAGGTCATGAGAAGCAAATGCTTAGTTAATGAGTAGTGTATTTGGACATCAACAGAATTCATGTGCCATGTGCTGTGACTGGCAAATTTTGGGGTCTGTCCATTTACCTGCAGGCTACTTTGAAGAAAACATGAACATACATAATACCTCAGAGATCATGATAATTTGAAAAACATTAGTTCTCACATTAGCTGATATATTGTAGGTCAATAAATGTAAGAATGCATGAGAATGTGGATTCTTGACTAGCCATCCATCCATTATCTCTAGCCGCTTTATCCTGTTCTACAGGGTCGCAGGCAAGCTGGAGCCTATCCCAGCTGACTACGGGCGAAAGGCGGGGTACACCCTGGACAAGTCGCCAGGTCATCACAGGGCTGACACATAGACACAGACAACCATTCACACTCGCATTCACACCTACGGTCAATTTTCAAACATGAATTCATTATAATTCCTGTACAATAACAGTAGTTTTGCCCACAATGAATAGTAAAGGCCACATTTTTTAAACAAATACATTATGTTCGTGCTTAATAAGCATAATTCATGACGTACTCACCTTAGTTAATGCTTTAACTTATTGTTCATGCATTAGATCATGAATGAAAGACTTTGAACTCATGTTAATTCCTGATGATTCATGAAGTAATACCCAAGTCATGCATTAGTTGATGCATGAATTCATGATAATTCATGTACCCTTACCATAGTGTTACCAATAATTATTTTATTCTTTTATTGTACATCTGCAGTTGAATGATTTATTTTATTCAGCCTCACTGATATCCGACGGGTTTTCCCAGGCTGCCGCACATATTTCAGTTTTCCATATAAGGTGGGAAAATTTCATGTGTTTCGTGAGCATATAAAATATCTAATATTCTACATCTTAATCTCTGAACAATTTCTGCTCATGTGCTGTCAGAAAAGACTTGACCCATGACTGCAAATCGAGAACTGAAACTTTGCACTGGGCACGAGAGCCGCAACGTTTTTCTTCTTTCTCCAGGGTTTAATGTTATTCTTTCTGAATTTCTGTCTCCCAAAGCCTCCTCTGATTGGTCCATGGAAGGCTTTTTGCGCTCTGTTAAGCTCAGGAGGATGTCCTGGAGCTCCAAGCGCTCATCTTGGTCCTTGCTGCAGCAATGCAGAGCAGCTGGATCAAGTGGATGTGCCTCTGTATTAAATATATAACCCCCTGCCCCCAGAATGCAGTCCCCATGTACCCCACCCAGCTCAAATGTTGTGCCTGTGTTATGAATAAAGTTGTCAGGATCAAACAGCAGGTAAAGGTACTTGATGGTTTCAGCCAAGAAAAACGACTCCATCCGGTTGTCAAGCTTGTGGTCTCTTACATCCTTCACCTTTTGAAACAAACAAACAAACAAACAAACAAAGTATAAAGACAACATTTCAAGGAGAGTGTTATTGTAGTCAACACCAGAATTATTGCCACCTTTCTTATGAATGTAAAAAATTAAAATATAAAACGACTGGATCACTCTGTGAAAGGGGAAGCCGTGGCCTAATGGTTAGAGAAGCAGCTTTGGGACCAAAAGGTTGCTGGTTCAAATCCCTAGTTATTGTCCTTATTAATTTGCACTAGCAGAGATAGCATAAATTGTTATTCTCACTCAGGATCTTTCTAATTTCTTCTTCTTAATAATAATAATAATATTCTCCTAACGATTTTTAGGATGCTATTTCTTCCTCAGTTTTCAACCAATCACCACCAAATTTCACATGAAGATACCTCTGGGTTGAATTACATTGCTATGACTTTTGGTGGTGATCTGGATCGCTGAGCCGAAACGATCCATGAAAAATGGGATTTTTTTTCCAATCACTTATAACCAGGCCTTTCAATTACATGAACCCTGCGACGGATAACGTCGTAAACGCCCAAATTAAAAAGGCGCCCAAATTAAGGTCAAGCGCCCAAAATACGCTACCAAAAGTAAAAAAAACTAGACAGGGACACTCTAACGAGTGCAAACCCCGCCTTTTCCCTATTAAAATACATTGGGCGAAAATTTCGAAGTTCTGCCATGACCTTGACCTTTGACCTCCAAAATTTAATGGTTTCCTTCCTGGGTGATTGGCAACACGTACAAAATTTGGTCCAAATCGATCCATTGGTTCTGGAGATATCTTGCAGACATACAGACAGACAGACAGATACACACACACACACACACACACAGACTGACGCAGGTGAAAATAATAACCCCTCTGACTACTGTCGGCGGGGTTAAAAAAAAACAACAAAATGTTGATTAAATAAACTTGGCTCCATAAAACCCAATGTCTTGACTTTCTTCTTTAAAAACACTGAAATTAGCGATAATTAGCATGTATTTCTCATAATTGACGCGAAATCCGTACCATTCCCATGTTGTTCCGGGTTCATCGAACTAGCTGTAAGCCTCGTGCAGAGCACAAATTCTCCATCAACGGCGATCGGCATGCCATGATTTCGTGGAGGAGCGAGACTCGCGTACCAGTGACCAGAGCGGGATTTCCACATTAGGTAAAGCTTCTTTCTTCTTCTTTTATGGCGGTTGGCAAACAGCTTTTAGGTGCATTACCACCACCTTCTGGACTGGAGTGTGAACCAGAATGTTTACTACACTATTGTGCTAAATTCTCCGAATAATTCCTGTATCATTTAAAAACTTAAAAATAGCCCTATATCCCACATTATCTGAACTCAACTGCAATATCTCTCTGATACCTCGTATCATATGATTTAAATCAGGTAAAAGACTGAATAAAAGAGCTATTCAGGACACAACTGTGTGTATTTAAGATATAGCTTGCATCTTGTTGTGCAAGTGTGGGTGGAATCAGTGACTTGGAGCTTGGTCCTCTTGTTGATGATGGTCTTAGACACTGGCCTTTCATTTAAACTAAGATCTTTTACCCGACTACATACTGTGAATCGCACTGCCGATTCTTGTGATGTGACTGAAAAACCTTTTGTGTCGCAGGTCTGCTACAGGTTTGCCTCTTTGATGGCAACAGTGCAGAACTTGCTTTTTCATTCCCAGGCTCCTTTCCTCCAGGCTCTCCACAGGCCCCAACACATCTTTTAAATCCTAACTGTATTCTAATTATTTTTGTCATGTACATCAAGAGGGATTGATGCTGTAGACATTTTGCAATAAAGGTAAAAATAACATTCATAGATTTCTTTATTTATTCATAACTTTGTAGCTAAAAAAGCAGCAGGTTTAAACACAGAGCACTGGGAAAACACCACTTTGCGCGTGCAGAAAAGCCCAAATTACCCTGCATCACGATGGAAAAAGCCCAAATTCAGAAATACAGGGTGTAGCCCAAATTATGTAATTGAAAGGCCTGAAAACTCTGTTAATTTTCATGATTTTTTTCAATCAGTAATTTTTATTTTGTTCAGGGCGGAACTTTTCCTTGACCTTCAATTGACAGAGGTCAATTAGTACAAATTACTGTGACTTCAGTCACAGTCTCCATCAAGTTTTATTTATTCTTTCTCCTGTTCTGGCATTCTCCCTTACTTTGTTTTTCATCACTTTCAGCTGCTTCCAAACACTTTGTATGCTACTTGGATCATCAGTGTACATAATGTTTATTTTATACTACATTTTTGATGGTGCTCTGGACGGAGGACAAAAAAAAAAAAAAGGCTAGTCTATAAAATGATCCCATGTTTGTCTGGACATTAAAGTGCACATCACGGGTAAATTCACGAGCAAGATCAATGCAATTCTCCTATTTTATATTAAACTTTGGTCAAATATCTGTCACATTCTGCATTCTCTGCAATTTTTTTTTACCTTGCGCAATACCAGAAAAATTCAGTTGAAATCGAGCCATTTGAGGCGAATTGGTCCGCCTCTGAAAAAACTTGGCATTTGGATTTCCCGGCAAACACTGATTTTCGTGACGTCACGTGCGGGACGCCTCCCTCTGAATCCTACGTCAGCGCTGGTTTGTTTATGAGAAAACGACCTGGTGGGTTTCTGCAAATTTCTTCAACGTTATCACGTAATTATTAAAACAGTTAACAGATGTATCGTAGGAGGGTGGAGCAACACCAATCTTGATGGGATTAGTACTCATCGTTTCCCAAAAGACCGGACAATGAGAGAGAAATGGGAGCGCTTGGTCTACACAGGCTGTGCACTGAAACCGTGCAAAGCTCGCGCAGCCTGCTGGCGCTTCTGCAGGTAACGTCACGAATCTGGCTGCAGACTCCCTTGGGATTTTTCCAGATGCCAGGCTTTCGTCTAAACCGGGGAACAGGGGCGCTGCGCCCTCTTACCAAAATGCCGATTGAACCCCAAGTCACACTTAGGCCATGCACTTATATGCTACTGCACAACATGCAATCTTTCTCAAAACGATCTTTTCTCCGTGAAAACATCCCAGCAACACCACGTGACAACGTGTCTGATCATCAAATACGTTATAATTACTCCAAAAATATTCCAATCATAGTAGATACACCGCCAGACGGTGCAAAAACTATCCGAATTGGCGTTTTCCAGACTGAGGCGCCATGTTGTTTACTTGTCGCGGCTGCTCTCGCGAGATTTGACATGGGTTACATACAAGGTCAGCTGACTTGTAGAGCGAGATTTCTCAAGACTGATTGACCTTTCACCCACCGGCACGGGAGCTTTTGACAGAAGTAGTTCACGAGTTGTTTTTGTTGAGACTTGGGCATTTAAAGATGTCATCCCGCGGCACGAAACGGAAGAAAGCCAAAGACTGTCCGGGGCAGAAGAAGATTACTTCTTTCTTTTTCAATGTTGACAAACAATTTGTTACAATTTCCCTCTCAGATAGCCTCAGAATGTCCCATTGTAGCCTCAATTTTTCAAAGGCTTTGCATGGCAGAGGGAGGGGACGGACAACCTCCCCGCACCATCGCTCCCTTGCCATGGTGAGCGCCCTCATACAGTACTAAATTTTTCTAGAAAAACCCCTGGACGCGTTTTGTTATTTTATTTTTTTCTGCTGTAGACAGATGGCCTTGTGCAAAATTACCCTTCTGGATGAGTGTGTAAAGGGATATACTTTCATATAAAAAAAAAAAGAAATTGGTCCAGAATATGCCCTTTAAATACCTATTTATTAACTTTTTTGAAGGGAGTTGTTTGGAGACAGAAACCTAGTGACAGACTAAATTACTTCTGCATACTTCTTAATTCTAAATGTTTTCCTAGGTGTGGAGAAAACTGGGTCAGTATTCAAATACTCACACTTGCGAATCCGCATTTAACACGGCTTATCTTTTCTATGGACTCCACTGCATCTCGGCCTAGCTGCAGAAACGTCGGGTTACCAGTGGCCTTATACAAGTACATTGCACTCTCTATCAACTCTGGGGAAAAAAAGTAAGGCAATTATTCTTTATCGTTACTGAGGGTAGTTATCTACACAGCCTTGCTAAGTTTAACAATTTGAACAGTGTGTCATGCTGTAAATATATAGTGAAGTGTGAAATCTGAAAATCCATCTTAAAAAAAAAAAAAATCCAAATTTACAATGCAACTTCAAGTACTTGATCAGCTTGGTAGTTGCCATTCTTTCTTTCAGTGTCTTCCAGAACTCACAATGCAACATCACTTAGGCCCTGGTCACACGCCAGCTCGTGATGGGTTTGTGTAAACTTGTCGATGAAAAATTGGTAGCATCGCCACCGATCGTGCAATAGACGACAATTGTTCTCCGAGCTTTGCGAGTTGTTTTTGTGTGTCTCTGCCTTGTGAGCGGCCAAAAATGTTGCAAAAAATTTCAGTGCATGCATTGAAACTTGGTGGCGATGTCTTTGTCAGGTTTGGGAATACTTCCTGAAGCTTGGGGAACCTTCGGGGAGCCTCTTGAGATGTATTTGTCTCAAATCCATATCCCCGATGCTCGCGAGAGCCTCAACACCACAGCGGCTCAGCATAGCCTAACCTTCAGTGAGACTTAAAAAGTGCATTTGCATTCGGGGATCCTTCGGAGCACGTTGCACTTGGGACCCAGTCATTATGGGAAACACCTGATGTTGATTTGAGCACAATCAGAACGCACATATAAGGACGCTACTTCGCAAAGCCTCTGTGTCCTTATATGCACGCACTGATTGCGTTCAAATCAGCATCAGGTGTTTCCCATAACGACTGGGTCCTGTGAGCGAGCGTGGCTGCTCAAGTGCACAAAAGGTGTTGAGGTCAAGTGTTTGCATGCTGTGTGACCACAACTTTTAACTTGCCGGTATCTCGCCATGAATTGTCATCAAAACGCCTCATTTTCATCAATAACCCATCGCAAAGCATCGCGAGCTGTCGTATGACCATAGCTTTAGCAACTCAGATTTGCTTGCAGTTGCTCAGTAACATAATAGTGCCAAAATATACGCAATGATAAATACAGGGATGAAGAAATACTCTTTCTTCATAGTGCGGTAATCCTTCAGCTATTAGCCACAGATGGCATATTAGTATCCGATCTTATGCTTTAAAACTTAATGCAGTGTGCCACTTTATAACTTCATCAAAAATCCTGACATACAATCACACATTTCTTCTATTTTGTTGCTGGCCTTGTGATCTGTGGGTTTGCTGTAATATGCAAGTACCTGGTCGTAGAGGATATCCTTCTCTCTTGTCAACAGTGTAGCCCTGAGGAATGCTATAGAACTCGGGAAGGCCCCCAAACTGACGCCACACTGTACAGTAGTTATGGAAGGTCCTTGTCGCACTCTCAATGTTTCCTATAAGACTCTAAAATTGTTTCATACAAACCACACTGGGTTAATGAGTACACCAAGGGATTGTTGAGTGATGCAAAAGTAAGGCACTAGTTACCTAGTTATCCTGAGCTAGAGGACACTATCTGTGCGCTCACCTGCAGACCAGGCCAGAATGCCTCCAGAGATTGAAATATAGGCATGGAAACAGTACCCTTATGCATCTGCACCCATAAGTACCAGTCATCAAACTTAGTGTAGTTCTTTATGGACTTGTCAAACTCTGCAATACAAAAACAGCTTAGGTCAAAGGACAAAGAGTACTTAATATGCCTTGACATTCTGAGGAACTGTCAAGGTATATTAAGGTAATACGGAACAGCACACCATAATGGCAAATAATATAGAGTACCATGTCTGCATACCATGAAACATGTTCAGAAGTTCCTCATCTTGCAGCAAGATTGCACCCTTTAACAAGTACTCAAAGTATGAATCAATCCCTGCCCCGATACCTGCATCTTGAGCGACCCATTTTGAGGTAATGACATCAATGTGGTTCCCAACCTGAAAAGATGTTGATTATGAGCTTTTTATTTATTTTAAATGATTAACCCTCAACGTCATTTAAGTAGGAGTATGTACCCCTGTACTCGTTACAGTAAGTAAAAGACATCAAACAGCTATAAACTGAAACAGAAATTACATGAAGAAAATTTCTATATCATTCAGTAAAGGGCAGTCAAGTACCGGAACAGCAACATATAAAAGAATTAGTAACGGATTTATTCATAATTTAAAACGCAGAAGTATATGTTGATTTCTACCCAATGCCTGTTTTTTTGATATCTAGTTTTAATATCTATACCTCTGATGGAGTTATCTAATCTGTCAATAATCTGTTTCAGCAGTGCAATGCAAAAAATCATGCAGATACAGGGCAAGAGCTTCCGTTAATGTTGACATAAAACATCAGAATGGGGGGAAAACGTAATGTCTGGGACTTTGATCGTAGCATGGATGTTGAGTATTTCAGAAACTGCTAATCTCTTGGGGTTTTCACATGCAACAGTCTCTAAAATTTACACAGAATGGTGCAAAAAACAAACACCGAGTGAGCCACAGTTCTGCGGGTGGAAACGCCTTGTTGATAAAACAGGTCAGAGGAAAATGGCCAGATTGGTTTGAGCTGCCAGGAAGGACACAGTAACTCGTATAATCACTCTTTACAACTGTGGTGAGCAGAAAAGCATCTCAGCATGCACAAAACATCGATACAGGACGTGGCCAGGCTACAACAGACCACCACATTGGGTTCTGCTCCTGTCAGCCTGAGACCCCATTCTTGGCTATCATGGGCACACATGATAGCACTTTCGACAAAAATATAATGAAGGCTGCTGAGCTTTACATGCAAAAATAAGAAGCAAGAGTGACAGTCAAAGTCTCCAGAAGAACCGTTACTGGTTCTGCAAGATGTTCTGTAAAACTTACCAGCTAATTTCATGATAAAACTGCACAAATTATACCTGGGACTACTGTTTTTTTTTAACGAAATTAAATGTTTCGACATTAAAAATACTAATCAAGAGCAGTAAACAGTAATAAATAAAGTCAACATTTGGTATGATGACCCTTAGCTTTAAAAACAGTTGTAGTCTCTGTGACAATTTGTGCAGTTTCATAGGGAAACCTGGCCACAGTTCTTTTGAAGGCTTGGACTGTTGCATTTGCGTCTTATTTTTGCCTGCAAAACCCAGCAACCTTCAGTATTTTTTTTTTTGGCTCTCATTTGTAAGATACTGCTTTCTTCATAGAAAAATGTTTGTATGACAGTAATATTTAATTTTGTGCTGGAAAATGGTTTGGAAATCTAAACTGTTTTTGGATTGACTCAATATAGAAGTCATAAAATACAAATCCACGACAAAGTTTGTATGAAAAAAATAGGGTGCCTAAGACTTGCACAGTACTGTATGTGGATGGATGGATGGATGGATGGATGGATGGATGGATGGATGGATGGATGGATGGATGGAGACAAACGTATTAAAAGGTACAGGTATTAAAACAGGTATCTGCTGAGATCGAGCAAGCAAGCGAGAGAGAGAGAGAGAGAGAGAGAGAGAGAGAGAGAGAGAGAGAGAGAGACATGCGTACACACAGCGGCAGTCTTTGGGCTAAGTGGGACCTTTCTGTGTGGAGTTTGCATGTTGTCCCCAGGCTTGTGTGGCTTTCCTCCCACAGTCCAGAGACATGCGGATTAGGTCAACTGACTGCTCTAAATTGCCTGGAGGTGTGAATGGTTGCTCATCTCAGGTGTTAGCCCCGCAACAGGCTGGCGATCTGCCCAGGGTGTACCCCACCTCTTGCCCAAAGTCAGTTGGGATTGGCTCCAGCTTCCTCTGTGACCTGGATCTACAGGAGCCTTTCACATGATGTCATCATAGCTGCAAATTTGTTTATGAAGCCAGATTGTCGGGCAAGCTTTGTGTTTGACAGCGACCGGCACAAGTGTACGCAAGTGATTGTAAGCCCAATTCAGTACATCTACAGATAAACTTGTAGAAATTACATCTAAAAGAGCAACAGAGACCTGTAGTGCTTTTGGATGTAATAACAGACATGGAGATCAGCCTTTTCACTGGTTCCCAGCAAAGCTAGAAAGATGAGAAAAATGGCGAGCTGCAGCTAAACGGGAAGACTGGATGCTAACAAAACATTCCCGCGTGTGTGGAGTGGCACAGTGGTGTAGTGGTTAACACTGTCACCTCACAGCAAGAAGGTTCTGGGTTCAAGCCCAGCAACCGACAGGGGCCCTTCTGAGTGGAGTTTGCATGTCCTCCCTGTGTCTGTGTTGGTTTCCTCCGGGTTCTCCGGTTCCCTCCCTCCAGTCCAAAGACATGCGGTTAGGTTAACATGGGGTGGCCTTGGGCTGAAGTGCCCTTGAGCAAGGCACTTAACCCCTAACTGCTCTCCAGGCTGCCCACTGCTCTGGGTATGTGTATGTGCTCAATGCTCATGTGAGTGTTCGCTGCTTCAGATGCAGAGAGGAATTTCTTTATGCTTAAGCGTATGTGAGATAAAGTAGTTGTTCTTCTTGGAGAACATTTTATATGAGGTTAGTGTAAAAGCTCTGTGCAACGTTAAAATGTATATCTGGATGTGGGCTTTGGAGGTGATATATTTTATTAGACCTAATGCTTGGCATGACTAGCAGCATGTTTGTCCTGTACTGATAATGTAGACTCGGCTAAACACTATAAAATATGCTTATCTGTGAAGAAACTCAGTCGTCCAGGTACATAGTACTCTGTGGTTGGTTGAAGAGAGCAACTGGACTTGCTTGACTATTCTTGAAAACGTTTCGCCTCTCCTCCGAAAGGCATCCTCAGTTCTGTCTGACTACTAGGGAGTATCCAGTATTTATTCTCTCATGGATCATCATAGAATCCGAATCAGAATGCTGATGGCTGCATTGTGGGCGGCTGATAAGATGTCATAGACACCCACCTCTGTTCAATGATGGTCGTTCCAGGTTGACAAAAATGAACGAACCACTCTGGCTAAGATGTCTGCCAGTTTTCTGGAAGTCCTCTCATACTCCCGCACCAGTCGAAGGGATCTCATCCCAAAGTGCGTAGAAACATATCTGTGAAGAAACTCAGTCGTCCCTTCGACTGGTGCGGGAGTATGAGAGGACTTCCAGAAAACTGGCAGACATCTTAGCCAGAGTGGTTCGTTCATTTTTGTCAACCTGGAACGACCATCATTGAACAGAGGTGGGTGTCTATGACATCTTATCAGCCGCCCACAATGCAGCCATCAGCATTCTGATTCGGATTCTATGATGATCCATGAGAGAATAAAATACTGGATACTCCCTAGTAGTCAGACAGAACTGAGGATGCCTTTCGAAGGAGAGGCGAAACGTTTTCAAGAATCGTCAAGCAAGTCCAGTTGCTCTCTTCAACCAACCACAGATTATAAAATATGCTAGATCTCTCTCTGGCTTGTTTATTACTATTAGAAGTCCATGTTTGAGCTTATCTTTGTCATAAGGTATTTTTCTTTATCGGGAACGTCCCATAACATTCCGGCACGAAACCTGCCTTAAAATATTGGTGCACATTTGTACTTTTGCATACCTTTACCACCTCCAGTGTATTTAGAAGTCACAAATACTAAATAGTTCAGGATATCGCGGTGTCCCAAATCCGGTAGCTGGTTTGCCAAACACTTTTCAAGCGGAATAAACATATTTGCAGGCTAATTAAGAAGAAGCCTTTATTTTTGTCACATGGGCTCTCAAGCACAACAAAATTCCTTCTCTGCATTTAACCCATCTGAAGCAATGAACACACATGCACACACATGCAAAAGTGAGCAATGAGTGCGTGCGCGCACACAGAGCGAGCGCGTAGTAAGCAGAATAAATTTACAGTGCCTTGAAAAAGTATTCATACCCCTTGAACTTTTTCACATTTTGCCACCTTACAACCACAAACTTAAAAGTTTTTTATTGAGTTTTTATGTGATATGTACTCTGATACCTCTGAATACAATCCAGTGCAATCAATTGCCTTCAGAAGTCATCTAATTAGTTAATAGTGTCCTACTGTGTGTAATTTACTCTCAGCATAAATACACTTGTTCTGTGAAGGCCTCAGTGGTTTGTTAGAGAACACTGAAGAACAAACAGCATCATGAAGACCAAAGAACTCACCAGACAGGTCAGGGATAAAGTTCTGGAGAAGTTTAAAGCAGGGTTAGGTTATAAAAAAAAAATATCCCAAGCTCCGAACATCTCAAGAAGCACTGTTCAATCCATCATTCAAAAATGGAAAAAGTATGGCACAACTGCAAACCTACCAAGACATGGCTGTCCACCTAAACTGACAGAGCGAGCAAGGAGAGCACTGGTCAGAGAAGCAGCCAAGAGGCCCATGATCACTCTGGAGGAGCTGCAGAAATCCACAGCTCAGGTGGGAGAATCTGTGCACAGGACAACTATAAGTCGTACAGTCCACAAATCTGGCCTTTTTGGAAGAGTGGCAAGAAGAAAGCCATTGTTGAAAGACAGGTATAAAAAGTCCCGTTTGCAGTTTGCCAGAAGCCATGTAGGGGACACAGCAAACATGTGGAAGAAGGTGCTTTGGTCAGATGAGACCAAAGTTGAACTTTTTGGCCTAAATGCAAAGCACTATGTGTGGCGGAAAACTAACACTGCTCATCACCCTGCACACACCATGCCCACTTTGAAACATGGTGGTGGCAGCATCATGCTATGGGGATGCTTTTCTTCAGCAGGGACAGGGAAGCTGGTCAGAGTTGATGGGAAGATGGATGGAGCTAAATACAGGGCAATCCTGGAAGAAAATCTGTTGGAGGCTGCAAAAGACTTGAGACTGGGAAGGAGATTCACCTTCCAGCAAGACAATGACCCTAAACATACAGCCAGACCTACAATGGAATGGTTTAGATCAAAGAATATTCATGTGTTAGAATGGCCCAGTCAAAGTCCAGACCTAAATCCCATTGAGCATCTGTGGCAAGACTTGAAAATTGCTGTTCACAGACAATCTCCATCCAATCTGGCTGAGCTTGAGCTATTTTGCAAAGAAGAATGGGCAAAAATTTCAGTGTCTAGATGTGCAAAGCTGGTAGAGACATACCACAAAAGACTTGCAGCTGTAATTGCAGCAAAAGGTGGCTCTACAAAGTATTGATGCAGGGGGGCTGAATACTAATGCACACCACATTTTTCAGATTTTAATTTAAAATTTTGAAGACCATTTATCATTTTCGTTTCACTTCATAATTATGTGCTACTCTGTGTTGGTCTATCACATAAAATCTCAATAAAAAACTTTTAAGTTCGTGGTTGTAAGGTGGAAAAATGTGAAAAAGTTCAAGGGGTATGAATACTTTTGCAAGGCACTGTATGGGTAAATTATATGGATCTGTGATGTCTGCATGTTTCAGCTTTTGGATGTAACGCGATCTGCTGGTATAATTTAAATTTTTAATCATTTCAGAGAGATTGTACTGACTGCAGCTGTCTCGATTGTCATTATTAACTGCCACTGCTACGTTTCTTTGTTTGCCTGGCAACATGGCAGACGCTGCGTGATAAACAACTAGATAGAACTCGACCCCAACGGCGTCGACAGGGATGCCTCCGCCCGGTAGACTACACGCCTTAATAAGTTGTGATTTGGGGATGGACATTTGACCTCACAGTAATCTTGACCTGGTGAAATTATTTGTATTAGCCTTGGAGATATTGTGTTCACAAGGTTTTCGGACAGACATTTGACCTCACAGTGACCTTGACCTTAGGATCTCAAAATCTAATCAGTTTATCTTTGTCCCCAAATACACAAATGGTGAAAGTTTGGTGAAATTCCTTTCATTAGCCTTTGAGATATCGCGTTCACAAGGTTGCGGAACGGACAGACGCACGGACAGACGGACACCCCGAAAACATAATGCCTCCTGCACCTTACGGTGGCGGAGGCATAAAAATCTGGCGTCGGTGAAAAGCCCCTAAAAGCGGTATAGATTACATAAAATTACAGAGACACGAGTGTTTTACTGGGAAACATGCCACTCACATTTTTCATACGAACGACATCCGGGACACTGAGAACTACAACCGTGAATCGTTTTGATAAATTCGGGAGCATAAAGATTGGAGTCTGGAGCAATGGAAAAGGCCATGTGGTCTGGGGAGTCCAGAACACATGCATCAGTCATGCGTAGTGGCAAGCCTCTGGAGGCAGTGTTATGATCTGGACTTGTTCCAGTTGGTCAGATCGAGGCTCAGCAACATTATGTGGCAATTAAATGAAGTCAGCTGACTACCTGAATGGAATGAACAACCAGGTTATCACACAAATGGATTTTTTTTTCTTCCCTGATGGCAAGGGCATTAAAAAAAAAAATCTATTTTAACTAAAAATAAAATTCTACTTTAGGGCGGCACAGTGGTGTAGTGGTTAGCGCTGTCATAAGCCCCTTTTCCACCAAAGCAGTTCCAGGGCTGGTTCGGGGCCAGTGCTTAGTTTGGAACCGGGTTTTCTGTTTCCACTGACAAAGAACTGGCTCTGGGCCAGAAAAAACGGTTCCAGGCTAGCACCAGCTCTCTGCTGGGCCAGAGGAAAGAACCGCTTACGTCAGCGGGGGGGCGGAGTTGTTAAGACCAACAACAATAACAAGACCGCGAAAGATCGCCATTTTTAAGCGACGAGAAGCAGCAGCTGTACAAACGCGAAGTCATCCATTATTATTATTATTGTTGTTGTTGTTGCTGCTTCTTCCGTGTTGTTTTTGCTTCGATATTTGCGCCAAGGTTTATGCAAACGTAGCGACGTAACTGACGTATACAGCGACGTAATGACGTGGCTTCCCTTAGCACCGTGAGCTATGGAAAAGCAAACTGGTCCTCAGCTGGCTCGCAAGTTGAACGAGTTGTGAACCAGCACCAGCCCCGAACCAGCCCTGGAACTGATTTGGTGGAAAAGGGGTAAGTGAGGAGTGAAGCGATCAGCAGATATGACTACAAATCTGCAAGAATGAAAGGCAAGATCCTTTGCAGCAGCAGAAACAAAAGTGGGCAGAAGGCTCAAGGAAGACAATCCCAAGAAAGAGGGCAGTTCCTTTAGTGTCCTGAAAAGCAGAGATGTGAGCCAAATCCAAGAGTGCAACAGCATATTTAAGTACAGAACATGGTACACCAATCTAGTATGTAGACCTGCATGTGTTTTGTTTTTTTTTTTGCGGATCAAGCCAAAGGCAAATTAATCAAGCCAAATCAATATTACACAAATCAAATAAAAGGCTATATTACAACTAGATAACTACTCACGCCCATATTTTGCTGTGTCGGTGGATCACATAATCCAGGAAGCATAGCGAGTATTCAGATACTGAAGGCTTATCATATAACCTCAGCCTCTGGGATAAGTGGCACCTCGGTTTAAAGCCACTCTCAGATCTCTGAATTTGAGTTTCTTTTTAAAAGAGATAACGTATGAAATTTTTTTTTTTAAAGATATTTTTTGGGCTTTTTTTCACCTTTATTGGATAGGACAGTGTAGAGACAGGACAGGAAATGAGTGGGAGAGAGAGACGGGGAGGGATCAGGAAATGACCTCGGGTCGGAATCGAACCCGGGTCCCCGGATTTATGGTATGGCGCCTTAGCCACCTGAGCCACGACGCCCCCATAACGTATGAAATTTGATGTAACAACACTACGATCGTTGTTCGAGCCAGGTATGACACTCAAATACTGACACTAAAAATTACTCGAAGGGAGTGGTTCTTACCAGGCCAATATCCGATCTGGTTTTCCAGAGAGCAGCAAGAGCTTTTCGGGCCACGTTTTCAAACACAGGATCTCCAGTTAGATGGCTCAGGGTGGAAAACTCCAGGATGAAAGTTCCCACGCCAGCTGTGCAGGTAATGGGAGTCTCAGTGGGACTGACACCCCTCAGCAGGTTCACTGTGCCATAGGGCATACCAGTGGGTGTGTGGAATGCTGGAGAAGACATACTCACCATGAGCTTAGCAATGGGTTAAAGCTTAAAGTGATAATTGTATATGTATTGTTAAAAACAGGTAGCTGACGCAAACTTTTTTCTTACAAAAACATTGGGGGAGGACCCAACAACAAAACTACCATGCTTTAACCATGCTTAACAGTTGCTACAGTGTTCTTGCGGTTGAATGCCTCACCTTTACTCCCCCAAACATACCCCCCATTGGTCATTGTGGCCAAACAACTCAACCTTTGTCTTATCTGACGATAACACTTTCCTCCAGAAGGCTTTTTCTTTGTCCATGTGGTCAACTGTGAACTTGAGTCGAGCTTGAAGGTGTTGCTTTTTAGAACAGGGAATTCTTTCTTGAATGGGAGCTTCACAGTCCATGGCGATGTAAAATGCATTTGACTGAAGATAGTGGTGACACTGCTGTTTCCAGCAGCTTTCAGTTCATGGCAGTCCTGTGCCTTGGTGGTTCTTGGGTTGTTGCTGATCATCCAAACCAATTTCCTCTCAACTGATGGTGACACTTTGGGTCTTTTTTCCAATCTTTGGCAAAGTGGCTACACCTCCCAATAACTTGTCAAACGAACCCTTTTTATGTTGGCACCGAGAAGCTACCAAGTCAGTCATGATCACTAACAGGAAGTTAAAAGACATAATGGAACTTGAACTTTCAGCACCATTCTATTCTTTAAGTTCGTTTCTTAAGACACGTATTTTTTAGTATGTTACCTCGTTTGTTGACAGTTTCGGCGAACACTTCCGCCTTCTTCAAAACAGTCACCAGATGTCGAGTGGTGACGTGCCTTATCAGCTGATGTTACTCTATGGAGGCGTGAACGTCCCGCCCAATTTGACAGGTAGTCCACGCCTCCTGCTGTCAGGTCGCTGCCCCAGGACTGCGCTCCAGGTGTGTGACAGCGCGTACGCTCCCTCATCCCGGTTCATCGTCCTCTGCGCCTGCTTTTGTATCTCCACTGCCTCCAAAATCCAACGCTGATATCTATTCTCTTCAGCGCGAATGACTCTGGCCTCTTCCCAATTCATAATATGATTTTGTCGTTTGCAGTGGTCTGAAATGGCTGATTTTAAGTTTTCTTGGTTTGCTTTTTCTTTTTCGGATCTTGTGAGTCTTTTTGTTGTTTCTTTTTCACATTCTAATTGGTGTTCTTTCCTGCGAGTGTGGAAGCATCTGCCCGTTTCACCAATATAGACTTTATTGCATGACCGGCAAGGGATTTCATATATGACATTACATTTATTGTCCAGTTGTATTTTGTCTTTGGGGTGAACTAGCAGCTGTCGGAGGTTCTTGTATGGTTTGACCGGGGTGCTGATGTGGTATTTCCTCATGGATCGTTGGATGCGTTCTGTAACTCCTTTTATGTATGGTAATGTGACAAAGCCCCGGTTTGTTTTTTCTGTGTTTTTTCTTGTTTGTTTTTTTCCTTTTTTTGTGTCTGTAATTTTCCTTTTCGAATTGCCCACGGTGGATATTGGCAGTTTTTTAATGCCTGTTGGATGTGTTGTTCCTCCTCCTGTCTGTCTTTCTCCTCCATGATGTTCTGTGTTCGGTCGTATAGTGTTCTGATTACTGACATTTTATGTGCTATGGGATGTTCAGATGTCCAGAGAAGATATTGGTCAGTATGTGTAGGTTTTCTCTATGTTGTAATTCTGATATTACCTTCTTCTGTGTGGTGTATTTTTAGGTCCAGAAATGCTATTGTCTTGTCCGTTTCCTCTTCGTGTGTGAATTTGATGTTGCCTGTCTTGTCTATGAAGTTTAAATGATCCGTGAGTTGTTGTGTGTGGCCTGTTTTGGTTATTTCAAGAATGTCATCAATGTATCTTTTCCAGAAGATAGGTTTGCAGTCATCCGGTGCTGTTTTTATGGCTCGGGTTTCCAGATCCTCCATAAAAAAGTTGCATAGAGTGGCAGATAGCGGGTCCCCCATTGCAAATTGAGGCGTGGACTACCTGTCAAATTGGGCGGGACGTTCACGCCTCCATAGAGTAACATCAGCTGATAAGGCACGTCACCACTCGACATCTGGTGACTGTTTTGAAGAGGGCGGAAGCATTCGCCGAAACTGTCAACAAACGAGGTAACATACTAAAAAATACGTGTCTTAAGAAACGAACAAAGAATAGTTATAATAATCAGACATAATGAATTTTCACTATATATTTCAGCACCATGTTCTGCACTACCGAGTTATCTTTATTTATTTCTTTATTTTTTTATTTTATTTCTTTATTTTATATTATTCTTTTAACAGGGACAATGCATATTAATAAAAACATTTACATGTAAATACGCAAGATTATAGCCAACGGCTAATTTGCATCTACTCTATTCTATTGAATAATCTAAGTGGGTGTTTGCATAATTTTGACTCGGTGTTGATTTCCGAAAACCCAAAATAAATTAAAACTTGTGCACCAAATTCTTGGAATTTCAAATTCTCTCTTTTTCCTATTAAAGATGTACGTAGTACAGTCATTCTCCCGAGAAAAAGAACAGTTCAAAGAAATCATTAAAAGCCCAATATTGCCATGACATTCATGTCCATGATGAATGTATGTAAACTGACTGCAACTATATACTGTACAATACCAAATAATATTATTAAACATTTTGAAAATAAATAATGCAGAATTTTTATTACGTAACATATATGTTTGTATTCCAAGTAGGTTTTTTTTCACCTGGGAGAAGTTTGCGTGCTGCATCCTCAGCCAAGCGGAGCAGAGGACCAGAGCATGGCCAGCCCTCCTCAACAGCAATCCCAGCCTGCTTGGACAACAAGTGAGCTGAGAGGAGACCACCGACCACTGCAGAAGCCCAAACACATATTCCAATTAATCTGAGCAAATTAAGCACATTGTTGACAATTTAACAAATCAGTCTGATGAAAGTTTTAAGAAATTAGTATGACCAGACGTTTTAGCATAAACATGAATACAAGTGTCTGAACTGCTGCATGAAGGACAGAAAAGAAAACTTCTTCATACATGGTGGGGAAGGTGGCAACTTGAATTAGAACGCAGTTGTAAGGACGTTTTTTTTTTTTTTTTGGGGGGGGGGGGGGGGGGGCTGAACTTGTGTGATTTTATGACTGCATTTTACACAATAATTACAGAAATGATGTGCTAAGAAACACACACAACTTCGTTATGTAGGAATAAAAGACACAAGCCGTGATCTGAGTGCAGAAATCATCATACGACAGGGTTTGTGTGTGATTCATGAAACATTCGTATCTTGCCAATCACAGCATAAGAATGATTGGGTGTTGATAAATGTGGCACCTGAAAACCATAGTCATTTAAATATCACGCCCCTATCAATTCTCGGTTTAGAGACCGCACCCCTAGGCGTAATATTGCCAAGAAGAGAAACTTCTCTGCCCTCAAAATAGAAGCTCTAACATCTAACATCGCAAGTCCAATTGAAGAAGTTATTTCTATTTGGCAGCATCATAGGATGCCAGAAAAATGCAATATGGAAAGAAATCACTGCTGTGGTCAATAGCGTTGCTGTTGATAATTGAACTCTAGCTGATGTTTGCATATTTGATTTATACATCTGTGATACATAGGCTATAATGTATATAATAGTCTGATATAATAGCTTATAATGCAAATCTTTAAATGTACGTGAAGGAGGGGGAAAAAACAAAAAAAGGTCAAATTTCAAACTTGACAAATCAATCAGAGCTCGGCACCAGTGGTGTTCATCCTTCAGCTAGACAAACCAGCTCGGAACCGCCCCACACAGCCAAGCAACTGTGAGCTGCGAGAGAAAGAGAGAGCGCTAGTGCGTGTCCTCCGTCCCTGTGCTGGCAAACGACCACTCTGGAAAGCCACTTAAGCGATGCTTTGTGCATAGCTGCATTGTCATGATGGAACAGGTTTAGCCTGAATTCCAGTTAAGTGAAATCTTAAATAACAGCATACAAAGATATTCTAGACCTAGAGAGGAGAGATTGCAGTAATCCTACGAGAGGAGAGAGAACAAGCCCTACACACAGCATCTGAGCTACACAGACCAGAGTAGCAAAAAAGATTGCTCTATTTTTAAAGAAAAATTAAGAAAATATTATCCACATATCATAGCATTCTTAAAGTGCATATCACGGGTAAATTCAGGAGCAAGATCAATGTAATTCTCCTATTTTATATTAAACTTTGGTCAAACATCTGTCACATTTTGCGCAATTTTTTTTTTACCTTGCGCAATACCAGAAAAATTCAGTTGAAATCGAGCCATTTGATAGACCGTTTATTTCAAAAACACTTTGCAGTCGAAAGACTGAATTACGTGAATATTTACACAAATATATATGCATTACATATAAAATTTAAATATTATAATATGACACTTCACTCGTGTCTTTGGAAGCTTCCTACCCAAACTGTGCCTTCATCTTGGCTGGCGATTTTAATAGAACGTTTCTTCCTATGGCCCAGTCAGCGGTTAGATCGTTTAACTTGAATTAAATTGAATTGAGGCAAATTGGTCCGCCTCTGAAAAAAACTTGGCATCTGGATTTCCCGGGAAACATTGATTTTCGTGACGTCGCGTGCGGGACGCCTCCTTCTGAATCCTACGTCAGCGCTGGTTTGTTTATGAGAAAACGACCTGGTGGTTTTCTGCAAATTTCTTCAACGTTATCGCGTAATTATTAAAATGGTTAACAGATGGATCGTAGGAGGGTGTAGCAACACCAATCATGATGGGATTAGTACTCATCGTTTCCCAAAAGACAGGACAATGAGAGAGAAATGGGAGTGCTTGGTCTACACAGGCTGTGCACTGAAACCGTGCAAAGCTCTCGCAGCCTGCTGGCGCTTCCGCAGGTAACGTCACGAATCTGGCTCCAGACTCCCTTGGGATTTTTCCAGACGCGTTTTGTTATTTTATTTTTTTCTGCTGTAGACAGATGGCCTTGTGCAAAATTACCCTTCTGGATGTGTGTGTAAAGGGACATACTTTCATATAAAAAAACATGAAATTGGTCCAGGATATGCACTTTAAGCATTTAACTCTGCCTATTGACAAGTCAATAAAAACGGGTCTGTGACCCATTTTGGGTTGCAACCTTTAATTTGGAAATGCTGTTCTAGACAACTGTGTACTTTCAACGCTGCGGCAGGCATTTGGATTTTGCTTGGCACTTGGTTCCCTATACATTTTGTTCTGCTGCAGTTCCTAAAACACCTAGGCCGAAATCAATAATCAAACATTGCATGCAAGTTATCTGACTGAGGTGGACAGTAAACGTGAATAAATCTAAAAAAATTGTCCGGGCTGAGAGTTGTGTTGGATGCTTACCTCGTATGTTTGTCTCAAACACTGAGGCGTTTACATCAATGTCAAAATTCACACTGTCCTGAAGAAGAGCGGCTACCCGTTGAAACTCTGTGTGGTTCCCGAGTATCTGAGATAAGAAGGAGAGAAAGGAACTCAAAAGCTTTGACAACCAAAACAAATACCTACATACACACATACATACAGTTACGGTCAGAAGTTTACATACACTCATTGTGGACATGAATGTAATGACACTATTGGGCTTTCAGTGATTTATTTGCATATAAAAGATTGTACAACATACAACTTGAAAAAAAAATGTAGTGCACAAGTTTTAGTTTAGAAATTAAATTAAGACTTGCGCACCAAATTATTGATTTTTTTCTATGAAAGACTTATGGCGTGGGCGGCACGGTGGTGTAGTGGTTAGCGCTGTCGCCTCACAGCAAGAAGGTCCGGGTTCGAGCCCCGTGGCCGGCGAGGGCCTTTCTCTGCAGAGTTTGCATGTTCTCCCCGTGTCCGCGTGGGTTTCCTCCGGGTGCTCCGGTTTCCCCCACAGTCCAAAGACATGCAGGTTAGGTTAACTGGTGACTCTAAATTGACCGTAGGTGTGAATGTGAGTGTGAATGGTTGTCTGTGTCTATGTGTCAGCCCTGTGATGACCTGGTGACTTGTCCAGGGTGTACCCCGCCTTTCGCCCGTAGTCAGCTGGGATAGGCTCCAGCTTGCCTGCGACCCTGTAGGACAGGATAAAGCGGCTAGAGATAATGAGATGAGACGTATGGCGTGCAATAATCGTTCCCAAGAAAAACAGTGAAAACAACATTGAAAGTCCAATATTGTTATGACATTCATGTCCACGATGAGTGTATGTAAACCTCTGACTGCAAGTGTATATGAAAAAAAATGTATAAGCAAATTCATACCAACAAGGTATCCAGGGCATCAATAAGAGTAAGTGAAAAACTGTGGTATTAGAAAAGAAAATGTATTAGATATAATCATGATTACGAATGCACATCGTCATGCAAGTTTGTAACTTCGACCAAGGCACATTTAAAACGCACACCTGTGAAAACACAATGCTGGGTGTACATACCTGCCCCATGTATCATGTCCATCGCACGTCAATGGCCGGAGCTCATCGTACGGATATGCATTCTCCAAGTAGTTGTTGTAGGCATGGTAAAACATGGACTTTATTCTTTCTCTGATGAGAGAAACAGTCAGGGAAAAATCACTTGCAACTGAGAATTAATAACTTGTCTGAGAATTAATTGCAGATGCACTAATCGCTGAACAGGAACATAACTGAAGACCAGTACAAATGCCAGGGAACAGCAGAAAAAAAAAAATGTGACAGACTTTACCACAGTCTGAGGCTAATCACAGAAATGAATTTGAAAGATACTGAACACCTATAAATTGGATTAGCAAAAAAAAAAAAAAACAACTCAAAAGTTAGAAAGCGAAAAGAGAGTTATAAAGGGCCAAAGTTGCTGCAAAGCATTAAAGAACAATTTTCAACAGGCCATTGGTAAATATACAACTGTGGACCTTCTACTTTAGAAGTTAAAGACATCTTATATGAAGCAACAACCCCTTTCGGCATGAATAGCTCCTAAATAATAACCTATTAAACTTTGTACCACGAGTTGGCATAATGGTTAGCGTGTCCGCCTCTTGATTGGGCGATCAGGAGTTCTACTCGCGGTTGGGTCATACCAAAGACCATCGTAAAAATGGCACCTACTGCCGTCTGGCAAGGCACGCTGCAATACAGATGCAAGTGGGGAGTCAAACTCTCATGGTTACCAGAGGACTAACCCCCCACTGTAACCCTAGCTATGTAATAGGAGAGAGGCCGAGGGCTACGAAACACAGATCGGCGCCGCCCTATGTACCACATGGTGTGGGAAGGACTTTGATTTTTGATTGAACTTTGTAAATTTTTGTGTAGCGTTTGATTTTTGTTCAGTAAAATTGGGCCATGCCCCTTTTAAAAACTTGCACACTATAGGGAAGAGTGATATTATGTCCAGGAAGTATGAAGCAAATCTGAGATGGTCAGTTGGGAGGCCTATAGTGATTATACATGAGTTGACCCATATCAAGAAGCTGCTTTGTGATAATGGCCATTGTTAAGTCTGTGTATAAAAATGTAACTGAATTCATCTCATCTCATTATCTCTAGCCGCTTTATCCTTCTACAGGGTCGCAGGCAAGCTGGAGCCTATCCCAGCTGACTACGGGCGAAAGGCGGGGTACACCCTGGACAAGTCGCCAGGTCATCACAGGGCTGACACATAGACACAGACAACCATTCACACTCACATTCACACCTACGGTCAATTTAGAGTCACCAGTTAACCTAACCTGCATGTCTTTGGACTGTGGGGGAAACCGGAGCACCCGGAGGAAACCCACGCGGACACGGGGAGAACATGCAAACTCCACACAGAAAGGCCCTCGCCGGCCCCGGGGCTCGAACCCAGGACCTTCTTGCTGTGAGGCGACAGCGCTAACCACTACACCACCGTGCCGCCCTGTAACTGAATTGTTTATTAAAAAAAAAAAACCCTCACCTGAATACTCCATCTACAGTTTGGATCTGTATTAATCTTTATTTAGTATACATTTTCTGTTCAGTCCAAGTAATGCTTTTGTATTCGGTTACACTCCTAGCACTTAGCGTCACCGTGGGAGTTTGCCTCTTGAAAAAAAGATATTTTAATCTCAGTGAGTTTTACCTGGCTAAATAAAAGATGATGAATCACCATCTTTTATCATCTCTCCCTTCACATTTTTGATTGACCAACGCAAATGTTTCGTGACAGTGAAAATCTTTAATATAATGAGTGACAGTGTCTCCACCTACTAGTCATGTTCACTGGTTGTTCAGGCTGCAGCTTTATATACCATGCTGATGAAATATGTTGAGAGAGCAGTTTTGGCATTTTTTTAATCAGAACTTTTTTTAAACATTGCGTGTGTGAATTTATTTTGGGGTCATATATTCTGTTACAGTAGCAAGTCACTCAAGCTTTTCAATGTATCCACAAGCATTTCAATGTATACGTCTTGCCATACTATGCGTACGATGAATTGACTTGACTCACTACCATTTGTTAAAGTCTATCTGAGTTGTACTTGGACAAGCTCATTGCTGCATTTAACTAAAAAGTTGTCCCAAGGCCCAGATGGGCGAACAGCAAATTTTTATGAAACATTTTGGGATGAAATAAGGGACCTTTTCTTTCAGACTCTGCATGAATACATTGAAGAATGTGAACTAAGGCTATCCCCACACTACAGGATAACTGGGCCGATTTTGGGTCCAAGTCACTCCTTCTGATATTTGTAGGAGCGTTCCCAATTATCTGCCCAAGCTACATTGTGTGTTTGTAGACCTGGAGAAGGCATATGATAGAGTGCCGAGAGATGAGTTATGGTATTCTATGAGAGAGAGTGGAGTGAATGAGAAGTATATTAGAGTGATGCAAGACATGTATGAGAAGAGTGAAACAGCACTGAGGTGTGCAGTTGGAACGACTGAATGGTTCAAGGTGAAGGTGGGACTCCATCAAGGATCTGCTTTGAGTCCTTTCTTGTTTGCCATAGTGATGGATAGCTTGACGGATGAAGTGAAGCAAGAGTCACCATGGAACATGATGTTTGAGGATGATATTGTGAAATGTGGTGAAAGTAGAAAGGAGGTTGAGTTGGGTTTGGAGAGATGCATTAGAACGAAGAGGAATGAAGGTGAGCAGTAGCAAGACAGAATGCATGTGCATCAATGAGAATGGAGATGAGAGTGTAGTGAAGATGCAAGGAGTAGACGTAAAGAAAGTTGATGAATTCAAGTACCTGGGGTCAACTGTGCAGGAAAATGGGGGCTGCGATAGTGAGGTGAGAGAGTGAGTGCAGGCAGGGTGGAGCAGTTGGAGAAGGATTTCGGGAGTCATTTGTGAGAGGAAAGTCCCAGCACAAGTGAAAGGTAAGATGTATAAGACAGTAGTGAGACCAGCTGTGATGTATGGATTGGAGACCGTACCCTTAACGAAGGGACAGGAGGCAAAGTTGGAGGTGGCGGAGTTGAGGATGTTAAGGTCGGACAGGATAAGGAACGAGCACATCAGAGGGACGGCACATGTGGAGAGCTTGGGAATGAAGCTAAGAGAGATGAGACTGAGATGGTACGGGCACATCCTGAGAAGAGATGCAGAGCATGTTGGAAGGAGAATGTTGAGGATGGAGCTGCCAGGCAAACGAAAATGAGGAAGGCCAAAGAGGAGATACATGGATGTGGTGAGAGAGGACATGAAAGTGGCAGGTGTGGTAGAGAAGGATGCAGAAGACAGGGAGCGATGGAGACGAAAGATCCGCTGTGGCGACCCCTAATCGGGAGCAGCCAAAAGAAGTAGTAGTTGTTGTTCCCAGTTATGCCCTGTAGTGCGTGGGGTTTAGAGACAATCTCCCCAATTTCAAGTCATAAATAGCAAACATTAACGCCTCCATTTTCTTCCCTGTATTCTAAAAGTACACTTCCCTCCCAGTAAAAACATGCCCCCGACTGAGGGTTTCCTATTAATCTTAGACTACAGTTCAAGCTCGTGTTTGTACTGTATGAGTCACTGAAAAGGCTCTGCCTTGTACATGCGCAAAGGACTGTGGGTAATTTAAGACCGCCGAAAAGCCACACATGCATCCTTGAAAAAAGGATGCAGTCTTTGGGAGAATCGGAACAGTCCTTTGGCGAGATTTGATGACGTGGCAGATTTAACACTGAGAAACCCCATAGAGTTCCTGAGTAGGAGTTCCGAGTTGAGGTGCGTTTTCTTTGTTTTTTCCTGGTTGGAAGTCTGAAAAAAAGCAGCTGTTCCCCTGTTAAGTGAACAAGTTTTGACCGTTTGTCCCACCTTCTTTCTGCTACAGTTATAAAAGTAATAAAAAGTTAATTATACCAAACATAATTCACTAATTTGTGTCTGCTTCCCTTTGTTTGTGTTCTTGATAGAAATTGTAGTGTGTGTAAAGTCTGTGAAACCGAATAACTCTTCTTTCTATAAAAGTTTTTTTCTATTCTGATAACTTATTCTATTATTTTCTCTTATATTCCATCTTCAGACAGTCTTCCTTCTTCATGAAACACAGCTACAAATGTATCTGGCAGTTCGGTATGAAAAATTAGTCTATGTGGTGACTTCAGGCGACTTTTTGAGCATATGTTTGTACTTTCGCCTGAAAAGGTAAACAACGGTGCAAACAATCAACACTGCAGTTTGTTTCGTTGTGAATAAATCACTGTATTTATGAGCTAATTAGTTATAACGATGCCAACCCGAGCCAGTGTGTTTTGCCCCATCAGGTCCTGTTGCCCTTACCTGTAATGAGACATTTCCTGCTTGGTGAACTCATGGCTGTTGATCGGTGACAAGTATGATGCGCAAAAGATGGCGTTAAGCAGGAAAGTAAGCATGAAGCTGTGATACGTTAGAAAAATTATGCAGTATAATAATTCCAAGGTACACTTATTACAAGATACTTCCGATATCTTCTTAGCTCAGTTGACACAGGAAGTACACTTGCCGCGCATGCGCACAACAAAACCCGGCAAAGCGTTCAGTCATAAGTCTGAGAATAAACCGAGAGGGAGGAGCATGATTCATCTCTATGGGAACGAAAGTGGAACAGTTCCGGGTATAGAAGTGGGCGTGTCACCTGACGTCACAAACTGAGCTGCTCATTGACTCGAATGGAGCCCCGCACCCTGTTTGATATCTCCTTTTCTTTCTTTAAACTTATTTCTATTTATTTTTTATGCTATTTTATTCACTTATTTATCTTATCATCCCTATTCCCCCCTTTTTTATATATTGTTTTTTTATTTATGCCTTTGTTATGTCTTGGAATGTCTGTCACTTTGTCTTTCACTTGTTCTTACTGTTTTCTTGTTGTATTGTGTAATCTTCATCCCATCTCATTATCTGTAGCCGCTTTATCCTGTTCTACAGGGTCGCAGGCAAGCTGGAGCCTATCCCAGCTGACTACGGGCGAAAGGCGGGGTACACCCTGGACAAGTCGCCGGGTCATCACAGGGCTGACACATAGACAACCATTCACACTCACATTCACACCTACGGTCAATTTAGAGTCACCAGTTAACCTAACCTACATGTCTTTGGACTGTGGGGGAAACCGGAGCACCCGGAGGAAACCCACGCGGACACGGGGAGAACATGCAAACTCCACACAGAAAGGCCCTCGCCGGCCACGGGGCTCGAACCCGGACCTTCTTGCTGTGAGGCGACAGCGCTAACCACTACACCACCGTGCCGCCCTTTGTCTAATCTTAAATTAAAATTAAAATAATAATAATAATAAAAAAGAATGGAGCCCCACATCTATTTGGAATTTCATTTCGCATCATGTATTCTGGGTGGCACGGTGGTGTAGTGGTTAGCGCTGTCGCCTCACAGCAAGAAGGTCCGGGTTCGAGCCCAGTGGCCGGTGAGGGCCTTTCTGTGTGGAGTTTGCATTTCTGTGCTCCGGTTTCCCCCACAGTCCAAAGACATGCAGGTTAGGTTAACTGGTGACTCTAAATTGGCCGTAGGTGTGAATGTGAGTGTGAATGGTTGTCTGTGTCTATGTGTCAGCCCTGTGATGACCTGGCGACTTGTCCAGGGTGTACCCCGCCTTTCGCCCATAGTCAGCTGGGATAGGCTCCAGCTTGCCTGTGACCCTGTAGAACAGGATAAAGCGGCTAGAGATAATGAGATGAGATGAGATCATGTATTCTCAAATTTAGTCTGCCTTAATTTCCTGCTGCTCTGCAATTACAGCATTCCAAAAATACCACTGAAACTTTCTCACTTCCATCGACAGGTTCTTCTCTCATGGACGTTGATTTACAAACACAGTTTCTCTCCGCGAAGTTGCTTCATTTGGAATAACCGTAATATTGTTTATAAAAACAAAACACAATTTTTAGATAAATGGTTTAACAACGGAATTGTTACGGTTAGTCGATTGTTCAAAAAAGATGGGTTGCTGCATAATTATTCTGAATTTCTTATGAGATATAATGTACCAATAACACCTAGAGAATTTCCAGTGGTTTTTGATGCTATTCCTTCTGGTCTGTGTATGTTATTCAGGGGCTCTTACAGCTCTCCTCCCTTATCATTCAGTCCTCCTGATGTATCACAGTCTTCTCTTGGTAGGGTTTGTTTTTCATCTGGTAAGCTTTTTAACCCCAAAGTAAGAGCCATGTTTCAGGATGGCCTTGTCTCTGTCCCACCAGCATCATTTTATTGGGCCCATTTTGTGTTTGATATTGAATAGAAAAAAGTTTGGACGTTACCACAAATATTTTTTCTATTAAACAAAGTCAAAGAGATCTCATTTAAATTGATACACAAATTCTACCCTGCAAAACAATATTTAGATTAGATTAGATTATAGATAAAACTTTATTGATCCCTTTGGGCGGGTTCCCTCAGGGAAATTAAGATTTCAGCAGCATCATTACAGATAAACAGAGAAAAGAAATAGAGAAAACTTCTAGATAAATTAAAATAAATTAAGTATTTACGTATACAAATATAAAAGAATAAGATATGGGGAGGGCGGCACGGTGGTGTAGTGGTTAGCGCTGTCGCCTCACAGCAAGAAGGTCCTGGGTTCGAGCCCCGTGGCCGGTGAGGGCCTTTCTGTGCGGAGTTTGCATGTTCTCCCCGTGTCCGCGTGGGTTTCCTCCGGGTGCTCCGGTTTCCCCCACAGTCCAAAGGCATGCAGGTTAGGTTAACTGGTGACACTAAATTGACGGTAGGTGTGAATGGTTGTCTGTGTCTATGTGTCAGCCCTGTGATGACCTGGCTACTTGTCCAGGGTGTACCCCGCCTTGCGACCCTGTAGAACAGGATAAAGCGGCTAGAGATAATGAGATGAGAAGATATGGGGAAGAGAGAAAGGGGGAGAGAAGTGGGGGTTAGGGTAAGTGTGTGTGTGTGTGTGGGTGGGTGGGGGAGCAGGAAAGATATTGCACTTTATATTGCACATTGTCCGGTATTGCTTATTGTCAGGCTAGGCTACTGCTCCTTCCCGTCCTCCTGTCCCCCCCCAGAGAGGAGCTGTACAGTCTGATGGTGTGAGGGACAAAGGAGTTTTTGAGTCTGTTCGTCCTGCACTTGGGAAGGAGCATTCTGTCACTGAACAGGCTCCTCTGGTTGCTGATGACGGTGTGCAGAGGGTGACTGGCATCGTCCATGATGTTCAATAGTTTGTCCATAGACCTCTTCTCTGTCATCGTCACCAGTGTGTCCAGCTTCATGCCGACCACAGAGCCGGCCCGCCTGATCAGTTTGTCCAGCCTGGATGTGTCCTCCTTGGATGTGCTGCCCCCCAGCACACCACGGTGTAAAACAGGACACTGGCGACCACAGACTGATAGAACATCCACAGGAGTTTCCTGCAGATGCTAAAGGACCGCAGCCCCCTAAGGAAGTATAGCCTGCTCTGTCCCTTCCTGTATAAGCGAGTGGTGTTGCAAGTTTATCAAGATTTAAGAATGATATTGATGTTAACTGTTCTTTCTGCCAAAAGCATCCTGAAACATATACTCACTTATTTTGGTCATGTGAATTCACTTATAAATTCTGGAGGGACTTCCACAGGTATGTTGCTGATTCTGTCTTTTCTGATTTTCACCTTTACTATAAGAATGTTATTTTTGGATTTCATCATTTTAATCACAAAGATAAAGTTGCATTCTTTTTTATAAACATGTTTTTATTTTTAGCAAAGTTTCACATACACAAGTGCAAATTCATCAACAGAAAGCCTGAACTCATCTCATCTCATTATCTCTAGCCACTTTATCCTGTTCTACAGGGTCGCAGGCAAGCTGGAGCCTATCCCAGCTGACTACGGGCGAAAGGCGGGGTACACCCTGGACAAGTCGCCAGGTCATCACAGGGCTGACACATAGACTACGTTCAGACTGCAGCCTGAAACGACCCATATCCGATTTTTTTGCCCATATGCGACCTGTATCCGATTTGTTATTGACAATCTGAACGACACAGATCCGATTTTTTCACATGCGACCCAGGCCGCTTGGATATGTGGTCCTAATTCCGATGCATATCCGTTATTTTCACATGCGACTGCAGTCTGACCGGACAGGTCACATTCATGCGACCTACACGTCATCAACAAGAGACAAACGTCACTATTCTGCGTTGGCTAATCCCACCTCTTTGGTGGAAAACAACAACATTTGTACAGTTTTCAGAATTTAAATAGACTTTTATAGAATTGATCAAGCTAATGGTGGATTTGGTAGGGACCTGGATGTTAAACCATCCTGTATTACAAGATTATAAGATTGTTCTGGAAATTTCCAGTAATTTGACGCCTTCGGTCTCATTAGTCTGCTGCCCACATTAATCAGATTATTGTGTGAGTTCCGCCGCCACCACAAAAACCACATCGCCAGGTCTCGCCTCATCTCCATGCTTTACTTGCAAACTTGAAGAGTGCGCTTTTTTTTTGTTTACGTATTACGTAGATGTGCTTATTACGTGTCAATTTGCGCATACGGGACACTTTTGGGTCGTTTTCCGTTCATATTGGAGATCGCATACAAGTCTCATATAATTGGTAATGTGAACGGCCTAACAAAAAAATCGGATTTCACAACAAATCGGATATGGGTCGTTTCAGGTTGCAGTCTGAACGTAGTGATAGACACACACAACCATTCACACTCACACCTGCGGTCAATTTAGAGTCACCAGTTAACCTAACCTGCATGTCTTTGGACTGTGGGGGAAACCGGAGCACCCGGAGGAAACCCACGCGGACACGGGGAGAACATGCAAACTCCGCACAGAAAGGCCCTCGCCGGCCACGGGGCTCGAACCCGGACCTTCTTGCTGTGAGGCGACAGCGCTAACCACTACACCACCGTGCCGCCCACAGACTGAACTCTTTGTACTTAAAAAAGAACTTGAACAATATATGAGGACAATCTCACATCACACACATTATCTCTAGCTGCTTTATCCTGTTCTACAGGGTCGCAGGCAAGCTGGAGCCTATCCCAGCTGACTACGGGCGAAAGGTGGGGTACACCCTGGACAAGTCGCCAGGTCATCACAGGGCTGACACATAGACACAGACAACCATTCACACCTACGGTCAATTTAGAGTCGCCAGTTAACCTAACCTGCATGTCTTTGGACTGTGGGGGAAACTGGAGCACCCGGAGGAAACCCACGCGGACACGGGGAGAACATGCAAACTCCGCACAGAAAGGCCCTCGCCGGCCCTGGGGCTCGAACCCAGGACCTTCTTGCTGTGAGGCGACAGCGCTAACCACTACACCACCATGCCGCCGAGGACAATCTCTTCATCGAAAAACACAAAGACTTTAAAGACTATCAACATTTGCAAATTGTTAAATTTGTTTACATGAAATATGCTCTCGCACATTTAATTACTCTCTTGTCTATCCTGTTTTTTTTAAGTCTGTTCTTGGAATGTCTTGTTCATATCTGTATTTTGCTCCTGATTTCGCGCTGTTTAATTGTACTTAATAAAGTTTAAAGGAGAGAAAAAAAAGAATGGAGCACTGGGTGGTTCTGGTCTGCGGAAAGAGGGATTAGTTATGCACTGTAGGGTATTAAAGCTCCAGAATTTGAATCTATGATCGGCACCTTTAGAATAAACTGGATAAAATCTTGTCTGTCACAGCCAAATTCAATGTGGTTTCACATCCCAAGGTCTTTGTTTAAGAAAAAAGGAAGTTTAGATTTTATTTTGAAATGTGACTTTGATGTGAACAGGATCCCTATAAAGTTGTCTAATTTTCATAAACAGATTCTTCATTTTTGGAAAATGATATTTACCCACAATTTTTCTCCTCATAGTTCAACTTTATGGAACAACAGAGTAACCACAATAAACAGGAAATCAATCTTCAAAAGTAATTGGTTTGAAAGAGGTGTTATTTTTGTAACTGATTTTAATTGACTGTAATGGTATCATTTTAAGTTACACAGACTTTGTAGAAAAATATAACTTAAATTGTACTCAAAGAGAATATAACCAAATATGTAATGTGATTCCTTTACCTTTGATCCAGTTGATTCACAATTATTTAGTATACAATAATCCTTTAACAGTACTACCAAATCTATTGATTGGAGAATATAATCTGACTGATAAAAAAACAAGTTCATTAGTAATGTTTTGAAACCCAAAATGTTTCATGATTATTGCATAGTAATCTGTGGTTGGTAGAAGAGAGCAACTGGACTTGCTTGAAAAGTCTTGAAGACGTTTCGCCTCTCGTCCGAAAGGCATCCTCAGTTCTGTCTGTCTAATAGGGAGTATCAGGTATTTATCCTCTCATGGATCATCATAGAATCCGAATCAGAATGCTGATGGCTGCATTGTAGGTGGCTGATAGATGTCATAGACACCCACCTCTGTTCAGTGATGGTCGTTCCAGGTTGACAGTGCGGGAGTATGAGAGGACTTCCAGAAAACTGGCAGACATCTTAGCCAGAGAGGATCGTTCATTTTTGTCAACCTGGAACGACCATCACTGAACAGAGGTGGGTGTCTATGACATCTATCAGCCACCTTCAATGCAGCCATCAGCATTCTGATTTGGATTCTATTATGATCCATGAGAGGATAAATACTGGATACTCCCTATTAGTCAGACAGAACTGAGGAAGCCTTTCGGGTGAGAGGTGAAACGTCTTCAAGAATCTTCAAGCAAATCCAGTTGCTCTCTTCTACCAACCACAGATTACTATGTACCTGGATGACTGAGTATCTTCACAGATATGATTATTGCAGAGGGATAACTTGGCAGGGTTCTAATTTGGTAACTTCGGGCACTTTAAACAAAGCATATTCAAAATTTATTAAATGGCCTGTTTTGCCTAAAGTTAAAGAAACACATTTCAAAATCATGAATAAGATTTATCCTGTGGCAGAGCTTCTATAAAAAAGATTTAATTTTGAGGTGGATCAGTGTTCCTTCTGCAATAATGATGATGAAACACTGGAGCATTTGTTTTATTTATGTCTTGTATCTCATTGTTTTTGGTCAGATATAAAAAACTGGGTATCACTTAAAATTAATGATGTTCCATCCTTTGAATTATATCATATTATTTTCTACATGGATAATTTGCCCTCTTCTGTCTCAGACATTATTAACATAATTTACCCCTTAATAAAATATCATATTCACTGTGCAAAATGGAGAAACTGTAAGCCCTCCTTCCCTGGATTCATTAATGACTTGAAAATCTCATCTCATTATCTCTAGCCGCTTTATCCTGTTCTACAGGGTCGCAGGCAAGCCGGAGTCTATCCCAGCTGACTACGGGCGAAAGGCAGGGTACACCCTGGACAAGTCGCCAGGTCATCACAGGGCTGACACATAGACACAGACAACCATTCACACCTACGGTCAATTTAGAGTCACCAGTTAACCTAACCTGCATGTCTTTGGACTGTGGGGGAAACCGGAGCACCCGGAGGAAACCCACGCGGACACGGGGAGAACATGCAAACTCCGCACAGAAAGGCCCTCGCTGGCCACGGGGCTCGAACCCAGGACCTTCTTGCTGTGAGGCGACAGTGCTAACCACTACACCACCGTGCCGCCTGACTTGAAAATTTTTTTTTTTTTGTCTCTCAAAAAAATAGACTGTAAAATTGCAAGAAAAACAAGTATAGACATTGCTTGTTGTTACTGTAATTTATGAATCCTTTTCCTTTTTGTGTCTCTGCTCCGTTATGTGTTCATTTAAATGCCTAATTTAAAATGTAATTTACATGCACTTTGTTATTGTATTTTTTTTCTCACATGAATCCCCTAATCTTTAATTTTAATCCATTATCCTATCTGAGAGTTTGTATTTTTCCACTGTTCAATTAAAAAAAAAAAGTTATGGACTCCTCCTTCCCCGTCCAAAAACTGAACAAGGAAGTGGTTATATGTTTGCGGTCCTCACTGCCTTAAAGGCTGTAGGTGTGAATACAATGACGCTTTTAACTTGCCTCAGAAGTGGTAACTGTGGTTACTCTATCCGCGCCCTCTGACCGATTTGTGCCGCGTGTGTCCAGGGCCGCGTTAACCCTTGCCAAGGCCCTGGGCAGACACCCCCCCGAGGCCCCACCCCCGCCTGTTGTCAACTGCGCTCAGCAAATTCACCCCCTCAGACGTGCCTGTCTAACTAGACACAGAAACTCAAATAATGACAGTGGCACAATTAGAAATACTATTGAACGATAAAACTTTATCCATCAACACCTATTTAATCGAGAAAAAGCAATGGTGAAATAGGCAATTGCATGGTGAAAAAATCCATCAGACATCACGGTTAACAAGTCTGGTTAACTAAAGTTTAGCCTCAAGAAGCCTTTGAATGAGTGAGTCAATGAACAACATGTCAAGAACATGTGGGTGGTTTTACAATCAGGGTACGCAAGCTAAAAATCACATTTAACACTTATCTTCAATATCAAAAGGCTTGACTAAATAAAATTGGTTGTTTATTGTAGCCCTGTGATAGCTCTATTTACCATGCAAAAAAAAAATTGGTGATAACGTTATTTTTGGTGAATGTATGGCAATATATGTCATATTTAGCAAAATTACTCGTGTCATTTAGAAAAAGTGCTTTTTTTGACCACAGGTAGCTCCAAAAGGGATGCACTTAAATCATTCTTTATACCATAAAACAAATATTTGGGGGGGGCGGGGCGGCACGGTGGTGTAGTGGTTAGCGCTGTCGCCTCACAGCAAGAAGGTCCGGGTTCGAGCCCCGTGGCCAGCAAGGGCCTTTCTGTGCGGAGTTTGCATGTTCTCCCCGTGTCCGCATGGGTTTCCTCCGGGTGCTCCGGTTTCCCCCACAGTCCAAAGACATGCAGGTTAGGTTAACTGGTGACTCTAAATTGACCGTAGGTGTGAATGTGAGTGTGAATGGTTGTCTGTGTCTATGTGTCAGCCCTGTGATGACCTGGCGACTTGTCCAGGGTGTACCCCGCCTTTCGCCCGTAGTCAGCTGGGATAGGCTCCAGCTTGCCTGTGACCCTGTAGAACAGGATAAAGCGGCTAGAGATAATGAGATGAGACAAATATTTGGTTCCATATCATTGGAAACATAGTTAAGTTTTAATGTTGAATGCCAGTAAGTTTTCAGACTATTTTGATCAAATTAGTATGTAATTGTGTCAAAAAAATGTCCTCTCCGAGACAGCTAATTTTTCAATATAAAATAACATATCTAAAATGATTATTTTCATCCTAAAATGTGGTCAAGATATTGGGACATAAATATTAGTGACAACTAATACAAAACTTACAGCCTTATATTTAAAAGCACTATGGAAGTAGTGGATTCTGAATTGTCAAAAAAAAAAAAAGTCCTCTCCGAGAATCACTTCATTTGTTTCTCCCAGCCCTGCTTAAAGCTACACTTAATCTTCTTTATCTTATAGCAGATTACACAAAACCAGTGGCGGATTTAGCAAATTGGGGGCCCCAGGCGAAGGTATGTATGGGGCCCCCCCCATCCGATCCGAAACAAAAAAAAACAAAAAAATGTACCGACTGCATGGTGGATAGGCAGGTAAAGCTAATCTATAGGGAAGTAAAGGTTGGAGAGGAGAAAAAAAAAACATTCCCCTTTAAACCCTGCATACACTTCTTTACTCCAAAATGAAAATGGAAAGCAGAGAACACACAAAGTGTAGCACTACACAAACTAATATGGAACCCAACAGAGAACAAAATTTCAGATAACATCTGTCTTTGCCAAAATGCCAGGAAAACCAGCACTGTTTATTTTTTTTAAAGATCAGAACATTTCAAACATTCTATAAATAAAACTATGTACATGATTGTGTGTGTTTGTGTGTGAGTGAGTGTTTCTCTGTGTGTGTGGGAGTGAGTGTGAGTGAGTGAGTGAGTGTTTCTCTGTGTGTGTGGGAGTGTGTGTGAGTGAGTGAGTCAGTGAGTGTGTGTGTGTGAGTGAGTGAGGGGAGGTAAGAAGTGTGGACTGAGGAGAGATGAGGTGGCATTTGGCTCTAAGCAACTCCACATCCATGTGAATGTATGTGTCAGTGAGTGAGTGAGAGAGAATGAGACAGTGTGAGAGAGAGAGAGAGTGTTCTGTGTGTGTGAGACAGAGAGGGTGAGTGAATGAATGAGAGAGTCTATGAGAGAGAAAAGAGAGATTGTTCTCCACATCAGAGTCCTACTTGTTGATGTCTTCTCACAGGTCTTCACACGTACATGGTGCACAGCCAGATGTAGGAAAATGTAAAATAATAATAATAAAAAAAAACATTGTCACCAACTAACAATATGGTCATCATCATCGGTGTCAAAATGGCCATCGCTGGATAACTCTTCCACCTCATTTGTGTCAACGTTGACACTGTCGGTGATGGAAGGTGGCAACAACGTGTCTTGCTTGACGTTATCCTCCTCAGCTAGTGCCACTTCACAACAGCTAGCTGTTGCTGCTCTACCGGCATCATGTTCAACATTTTGAATGACGTTGACGTTGTTGTCGCGGTCTCTATTGCTAACAGTAGTTGTAAAAAAGTTTCCCAACTTAGGCAGCATTGTCACATATTTCTCAGCGTCTTTTCGCTTTTTTCTTTTTTTGATCCGCTTGGGTAACTCCTTTTCATTTTCGCGTTGTTCAGACTCCGGTCACTATGTGTTTACCTTTCGCGCTGCGCTGCGCAGCGTTATGGACTAGTCCATTTCATTGTGAAAGTATGGGGTGTATGTGTAGGGACAGATAACCATGAACTGGACATTTTAACTACTACTTCGACGTATTTCTTAGGAATATTAGTAAAATGTACCATACTTTTGAAGTGTTCATGAATCATGATAAGGGGCTTTTTCTTTTTTTTTTTGAGGTTGGTTGGGGGCCCCCCTACTACGACCACTGGTGGGGGGCCCCAAGCAGCCGCCTACCTATGCCTCTATGGTAAGACCGCCCCTGCACAAAACTACCATACACACACATCAAAAATTTACCTGAAATCTGTTCTTTAACTTGTCCTTCACTTAAAAACTGGTACAAGAACCAGTTTGAATCAATTTGAATTTTGGACCCCTGTGATACAAACTTTGTACCCTGATTGTAAAACAATCCATAACCTCGGCCTACAACAGTTTCTTTAGTATTCAGACCAAGAACATTCATTTGGTATATAACCGTTCGTTTTCATTTTGGAATCCAGGCGACTTTTAACTTGTGAAAACAAAGAGCGATAACATTCATTCATTCATTCATTCATTCATTATCTCTAGCCGCTTTATCCTTCTACAGGGTCGCAGGCAAGCTGGAGCCTATCCCAGCTGACTACGGGCGAAAGGCGGGGTACACCCTGGACAAGTCGCCAGGTCATCACAGGGCTGACACATAGACACAGACAACCATTCACACTCACATTCACACCTACGGTCAATTTAGAGTCACCAGTTAACCTAACCTGCATGTCTTTGGACTGTGGGGGAAACCGGAGCACCCGGAGGAAACCCACGCGGACACGGGGAGAACATGCAAACTCCACACAGAAAGGCCCTCGCCGGCCCCGGGGCTCGAACCCAGGACCTTCTTGCTGTGAGGCGACAGCGCTAACCACTACACCACCGTGCCACCCAGAGCGATAACAAAGAAAGAAAAATATCTTGCTTCTCAGAAATAAATCTCAAAATGTTAGGCTATGTGAAACATTTCATCCTTTCACACACGTAATGTCCCAAACAGCAGTGGCACACAGCTTTGCGCATTCAGTTTGACAGCCATGGGTCAACTTACAAGGGCACTTTCCTACTTTTCTGGAAAGCGAAGTCATTAATTAAATCATTGAACTCAAGCTGGCGTAGCGTGTGAAGACATGGTGGACAGTGATCATATTGACAGTGACGGGTGATTTATGCGACGGGACAAGGTGGGCTTCCTTACGGGTGGCGAAATGCATCAAAAATGTTATCAATATGATCAAAACTTCTGAAAATATCGGTTCATATTTTCCGATCTCGCTACCTCCGAGGCCCCCTAGTGGCCGAGGCCCTGGGCAGCTGCCCATGAAGCCCATTATGATAACACGTCCTTGCGTGTTTTTCAAAAAGACAATCATGATTGTGGAACTGCCTCCCTGTGTCGCGTCCGATACCTAATTTGCGCCAGGCACACGCAAGGACGCGTTATCCTAATGGGCTTCATGGGCAGCTGCCCAGGGCCTCGGCAAGGGTTAACACGGCCCTGAAAACACCAACTAACTTCCTGCAACTAGATCCATTTTCTCTCTCTCTCTTTCATATACACACACAGTGGTGCTTGAAAGTTTGTGAACCCTTTAGAATTTTCTACATTTCTGCATAAATATGACCCAACACATCAGATTTTCACACAAGTCCTAAAAGTAGATAAAGAGAACCCAGTTCAACAAATGAGACAAAAACATTATACTTGGTCATTTATTTACTGAGGAAAATGATCCAATATTACATATCTGTGAGTGGCAAAAGTATGTGAACCTCTAGGATTAGCAGTTAATTTGAAGGTGAAATTAGAGTCAGGTGTTTTCAATCAATGGGATGACAATCAGGTGTGAGTGGGCACCCTGTTTTATTTAAAGAACAGGGATCTATCAAAGTCTGATCTTCACAACACGTTTGTGGAAGTGTATCATGGCACAAACAAAGGAGATTTCTGAGGACCTCAGAGAAAGCATTGTTGATGTTCATCAGGCTGGAAAAGGATACAAAACCATCTCTAAAGAGTTTGGACTCCACCAATCCACAGTCAGACAGATTGTGTACAAATGGAGGAAATTCAAGACCATTGTTACCCTCCCCAGGAGTGGTCGACCAACAAAGATCACTCCAAGAGCAAGGCGTGTAATAGTCTGCGAGGTCACAAAGGACCCCAGAGTAACTTCTAAGCAACTGAAGGCCTCTCTCACATTGGCTAATGTTCATGAGTTCACCATCAGGAGAACACTGAGCAACAATAGTGTGCATAGCAGGGTTGCAAGGAGAAAGCCACTGCTCTCCAAAAAGAACATTGCTGCTCGTCTGCAGTTTGCTCAAGATCACGTGGGCAAGCCAAGGCTATTGGAAAAATGTTTTGTGGATGGATGAGAGCAAAATAGAACTTTTTGGTTTAAATGAGAAGCATTATGTTTGGAGAAAGGAAAACACTGCATTCCAGCATAAGAACCTTATCCCATCTGTGAAACATGGTGGTGGTATTATGGTTTGGGCCCGTTCTGCTGCATCTGGGCCAGGACGGCTTGCCATCATTGATGGAACAATGAATTCTGAATTATACCAGCAAATTCTAAAGGAAAATGTCAGGACATCTGCCCATGACCTGAATCTCAAGAGAAGGTGGGTCATGCAGCAAGGCAACGACCCTAAGCACACAAGCCGTTCTACCAAAGAATGGTTAAAGAAGAATAATGTTTTGGAATGGCCAAGTCAAAGTCCTGACCTTAATCCAATTAAAATGTTGTGGAAGGACCTGAAGCGAGCAGTTCATGTGAGGAAACCCACCAACATCCCAGAGTTGAAGCTGTTCTGTACGGGGGAATGGGCTAAAATTCCTCCAAGCCGGTGTGCAGGACTGATCAACAGTTACCAGAAATGTTTAGTTGCAGTTATTGCTGCACAAGGGGGTCACACCAGATACTGAAAACAAAAGGTTCACATACTTTTGCCACTCACAGATACGTAATATTGGATCATTTTCCTCAAGAAATAAATGACCAAATATAATATTTTTTGTCTCATTTGTTTAACTGGATTCTCTTTATCTACTTTTAGGACTTGTGTGAAAATCTGATGTGTTGGGTCATATTTATGCAGAAATGTAGAAAATTCTAAAGGGTTCACAAACTTTCAAGCACCTGTGTGTGTATAAAATATTTTAGTAGCACAGTGGTGTAGTGGTTAGCACTGTCGCCTCACAGCAAGAAGATTCTGGGTTCGAGCCTAGTAGCCAATGGGGCCTTTCTGTGTGGAGTTTGCAAGGGTTTCCTCTGGGTGCTCCAGTTCAAAGACATGTGGTTAGGTTAACATGGGGCAGCCATGGCCTGAGGATGGGCTGAAGTGCCCTTAAAGCAAGGGCACCTTACCCACTCCTAGTCCCCGGGTGCTGTAGTATAGCTGCCCAATGCTCTGAGTATTTGTATGTGCTCATTGCTTACGTGTGTTCAAATGGATTAAATTTCACTGTATGCTTAAGTCTGTGACAAAGGGTTCTTAGCTTCTTGGCTCATGAACTACACCTGGGACATTGAGAACGGCCACCATGACATGAACCTCTATCAAGAACGTTACACGGTGGCCCGAAGATACGAAGTTTATCTTCTCATGTTGAAAATATTTTCACGCGCGAGTATATTCACTACTTGAAGATGAACTTTCATATCTTTGTGCAACTGTGTATATTCTCTCGCTCATATATACACAGACACAGTGTCATATTTTACATTCATTTATTAAGTGTCTTAGCACTTATATAGAAACACCACACCTGGATCTACCTAGAACAGGAAAAAAAAAAAAAAAAATCCTGGAAGTTCATTAAAATACGAAGTACAAAATATGCACAAGTACAAGCAGAGCTAGCGTAATAATAGACTTTTTTATTAAAAGGGTTTAATGGACTTTAGAAGGTGTTCTTGATTTTGCCAGCCACGAGAACCAGGATCTCTCCAATCTTTTTCTGCCAGTTGAGGACGTGTTTGGACTCCGTACACCACAACTCCCCATGTCTGGGTTCGGCGTTCTCACAGCGTTTCTTCACCTCCTCTTGCTGCTCCTGTAGGGGTGGTGAGACAGCAGAGATTTTAAGACAGGGTTTTTTTTTTAAATAAAAGAGAAGACATTATCACAATTACTTTGAGGATACTTTAGGAAATCTGAAGTCTTGATTATCTAGTCTCATCCTAGCCATAATTTTAAATTATGCGTTACCTGAAATACTAGCATGAGTTTAATGAATAAGTCCATAAACATGAGCATACATCAAGTAAAAAGTCAGATAGGCAAAACAATGGAGATTTTTATTTTTTTTAAATGGTGTGTAAATTACTTTTGCACAAAGTATTTCAAGTGTGGGTGATGAAAGTATAAGGGGGGAAAAAAACTGAGTTGCATGTGGGAGTTTATGTGGTGGTTGTAGAAATGCATCTATTCATTTCCACTTGTCTGTGAGCTGATTTGAACTGTTTTATACTCCCACAGTTTTTTTTTTTAACTTCATAGCAAAAATAAATCATCGATATGACAATTTTTACTTAATAGCTGAACATTCTAACTTTTGTGAAACATATCTTAAATTATTTAAAATTTATGCCATTTTTTCCAGATTAAGTGGGGGGGGATCAATGTTGAAGAAAAAAAAAAAAAATTATGGAATGATCAACAAAAATTAGTACTTTGTCGTTCCTCCTTGGGCTTCTGTGACAGCATGAATTCTTTGAGGCATGGCTTCTTTGAGGCATGGCCTTCACTAATGAAAAATATTCGCCATCAAGCTGGTTACAACTTTCTTGTTGTATTAGTAGCAAGTAGCAGCTGACCGATCAGCTTTGCAGGATGGAGCTTCATCATGGGCCAATTTATTCCCCCCATAAATTTAACAGGAGATCCAGTCTGTTTGCTGGCCATGTCATATCAATTCCATGCCTTTCCTGAAGAAAAGCTTTAACACTCTACAGTGTCCAAATTTTTAACGTACACCTGTGCCATCACCCTGGTCATTCACCTGACAAGCAACCCAAGATCATAAACGAATGGGGAAATGTACGTTTTGTTCAGGCATTCCAATGAAGGTACCGCGCCTTTAAATTTGATGCCTGGTGGGTGCGCAAGTTCCAATAGAATAACTAGAACCAAACAAAAGGAACTCGCACACCTACAGTGGGGCAAAAAAGTATTTAGTCAGTCACCAATTGTGCAAGTTCTCCCACTTAAAAAGATGAGAGAGGCCTGTAATTTTCATCATAGGTATACCTCAACTATGAGAGACAGAATGAGAAAAAAAAAATCCAGAAAATCACATTGTCTGATTTTTAAAGAATTTATTTGCAAATTATGGTGGAAAATAAGTATTTGGTCAATAACAAAAGTTCATCTCAATACTTTGTTATATACCCTTTGTTGGCAATGACAGAGGTCAAACATTTTCTGTAAAGTCTTCACAAGGTTTTCACACACTGTTGCTGGTATTTTGGCCCATTCCTCCATGCAGGTCTCCTCTAGAGCAGTGATGTTTTGGGGCTGTCGCTGGGCAACACGGACTTTCAACTCCCTCCAAAGATTTTCTATGGGGTTGAGATCTGGAAACTGGCTAGGCCACTCCAGGACCTTGAAATGCTTCTTACGAAGCCACTCCTTCGTTGCCCGGGCGGTGTGTTTGGGATCGTGGTCATGCTGAAAGACCCAGCCTCGTTTCATCTTCAATGCCCTTGCTGATGGAAGGAGGTTTTCACTCAAAATCTCACGATACATGGCCCCATTCATTCTTTCCTTTACACGGATCAGTCGTCCTGGTCCCTTTGCAGAAAAACAGCCCCAAAGCATGATGTTTCCACCCCCATGCTTCACAGTAGGTATGGTGTTCTTTGGATGCAACTCAGCATTCTTTCTCCTCCAAACACGACAAGTTGAGTTTTTACCAAAAAGTTCTATTTTGGTTTCATCTGACCATATGACATTCTCCCAATCCTCTTCTGGATCATCCAAATGCTCTCTAGCAAACTTCAGATGGGCCTGGACATGTACTGGCTTAAGTAGGGGGACACGTCTGGCACTGCAGGATTTGAGTCCCTGGCGGCGTAGTGTGTCACTGATGGTAGCCTTTGTTACTTTGGTCCCAGCTCTCTGCAGGTCATTCACTAGATCCCCCTATGTGGTTCTGGGATTTTTGCTCACCGTTCTTGTGATCATTTTGACCCCACGGGGTGAGATCTTGCGTGGAGCCCCAGATCGAGGGATATTATCAGTGGTTTTGTATGTCTTCCATTTTCTAATAATTGCTCCCACAGTTGATTTCTTCACACCAAGCTGCTTACCTATTGCAGATTCAGTCTTCCCAGCCTGGTGCAGGTCTACAATTTTGTTTCTGGTGTCCTTTGACAGCTCTTTGGTCTTGGCCATAGTGGAGTTTGGAGTGTGACTGTTTGAGGTTGTGGACAGGTGTCTTTTATACTGATAACGAGTTCAAACAGGTGCCATTAATACAGGTAACGAGTGGAGGACAGAGGAGCCTCTTAAAGAAGTTACAGGTCTGTGAGAGTCAGAAATCTTGCTTGTTTGTAGGTGACCAAATACTTATTTTACTGAGGAATTTACCAATTAATTCATTAAAAATCCTACAATGTGATTTCCTGGATTCTTTCCCCCCATTCTGTCTCTCATAGTTGAGGTATACCTATGATGAAAATTACAGGCCTCTCTCATCTTTTTAAGTGGGAGAACTTGCACAATTGGTGGCTGACTAAATACTTTTTTGCCCCACTGTATATTCCGATGTAATAATGTACTTTTATTGCATATTGAAACAAACAAAAAGTGCTACCCAAGTGAAAAGTGCAAACGTTTCGGTCACAATCAGACTGCACTGAGGATGGTCTGATTGTGACCGAAACGTTTGCACTTTTCACTTGGGTAGCACTTTTTGTTTGTTTCAATATGCAATAAAAGTACATTATTACATCGGCATATAGGTGTGCGAGTTCCTTTTGTTTGGTTCACGTTTTGTTCAGGCAGTCATCCCTGTTTCATTAAAACACCACCAGACAAAAAGTTCCAGCATCATCTGCTTGGCCAATGCAGATTCGTGATTCATCAAAGAATATCACTTTCATGTGAATCATCCACATTCGGCCATTGCTCATCTTCAGCCAATTGTTTTTTCTTGTTTAGGTGCGACTGCTGGTTTTCGTTTGGCTTTTCTATATGCAAATCCCATTTCATTCAGCCGACTTCCTACGGTTCCGACACAAACACACACCGACTCCTGTTTCCACCCATTTGTTTTTCATTTTCTATTTCAAGGCTTTGAATTTTCCATACTGACACTTTCTATACTGATGTCTTCCTTGGTCTACCCGCATGTTTCCCTTTTACAACCTTCTCATTTTGTTGATACTTGGATCAAATTTTAGACACGGTTGACTGGGAAAAACCAACATCGATTGCCACACTCAGCGTTGGATTTCCTTTCGAAGGACGATAAGCTTTTCCATCGTTTCAATTGACAAGTCTTGTTGGAGCCACGTTTCCTTCCAAATTACTCAATTCTGATTGGTCAATCAAGGAGGGCTTTTTTCCTTAACACGGGGCCGTATTTCTGAAATGCTATTGGCTAGTTCGTTGCTTGGTTACGGTTACAAAAATTAGCAAATTTTATCAACAAAATGGCTTTTGTAAAGAAGTTCCAATAAAATTTTGTAAACCACTTTCAAAATCCTCGTGTCGTGTCGCCGTGTCATGATGAAAGACGTTTTAGAAACTGATTCAAACGTGCAAGATAGTCTTGCGCCCTGATTGGTTCAGAAAACGCAAATGACAAAATGTTGTGAACTTGAATGGCTTTTGAAGTATGAATTTGGCCCGATATATTATAAACAAGTAATCGTATGGTTCCTCATAAAATTAAGGATCAATTTCACTTGTGATTTCAAAAAGTTTTGAAATTGTGGGCAATTTTCAAAACTTCGAAATCACTCGTGAAATTAATCCTTAATTTTACTCGGCCCCATACGATTACCTATACTAACTGCAGACTAATTTGCATTTTCATACTTGTGTTGGTATGTGTTTTAGAAATGCAAATTACAAGGAGATTCCATAATTTTTTCCCCCTCAACATTGAGGGATTCAATAATAATTTTTCCTCTACTTAATCAGGAAAAATGCCATTAACCAAAATTTACTTTGCTTGAGGGATGTTTCACAAAGCCAGCATATCCAGCTATTAAGAAAATTTTTCTGTCTCATCTCATATCTATGCTTGGTTTATTTGCCAAGTAGTAAAAAAAAGCTGGGTGACAATTGTTTAAGCTTGAATCCATATTTTTTGCCAGGGGTTGTACATAGACTTACCTCTGTCCCATGCTGTAGCTCAAATTTGTAGAAAAACGCCCAGGCATCACCCAGGTCTGGCTCAATTTTTACTGTGCGCAGGAACCATTCCCTAGCTTTAGTTATCTTTCTCTCACTCCAGAATAACCTGTGGATCACAGTGGAAGTGTGTGAGCCTCTAAAATTTGGCAGAACACAAGCATGGCCAAAAATCTGTTGATCTGGAAAAATATATCAGCAGCATCATTTGCACCTACTAAATTCATCATACAAGCATCTCTTTTCAGTGCATTACACTGCAGTTTCAGGTTTTTTTTTTTTGGCAGTCAGGCAGGCATGATATATGGAGTCTTACTTTGCAACAGCCAGTAAAACATGGGGATCATGCTCGCATTTCTTCAGGGCATCAACGCTCTTGGTCTTTCTCTGTGGTCTAGCCTCCAAGAACACAGCCTCGGCCCAAAGGATTCCTGTTAGAGTAAGCAAAGGACATCTTTGGGTGCTTTCAATTACGCAGCATTTAGTCAGTCTGAATCAAACCCTGGCATGTTTTCCCCTTTGACACGTTACATTCAAGTGAGAACACAGGACTTGTACTAAGGTACAAACCAAACAGTCTGAGATGATCTAAGCGAGACTTGCTCAGTGTGGTTCCAGTCGACCTCTAGCACGGTTCATTTAAATTAAGAAAAGACTCAGTTGGGGGCGGCACGGTGGTGTAGTGGTTAGCACTGTCGCCTCACAGCAAGAAGGTCTTGGGTTCGAGCCCAACGGCCAGCGAGGGCCTTTCTGTGTGGAGTTTGCATGTTCTCCCCGTGTCCGCGTGGGTTTCCTCCGGGTGCTCCGGTTTCCCCCACAGTCCAAAGACATGCAGGTTAGGCTAACTGGTGGCTCTAAATTGACCGTAGGTGAGTGCGCGAATGGTCGTCTGTGTCAGCCCTGCGATAACCTGGCGACTTGTCCAGGGTGTACCCCGCCTCTCGCCCATAGTCAGCTGGGATAGACTCCAGCTCGCCTGCGACCCTGTAGGACAGGATAAGTGGCTACAGATAATGGACCAATGGATGGATGGACTCAGTTGCAGGACATCAACCCAACATGCTGTGCATTTTGTGTAGCAGGCAGCATTTTTCTGTACATGGAAGCTGTTGAACTACTCTGCAGTGACTTTTGTTGTAACGGGTTATTTACATAATTATCTAGTAATTTATTCAGTGCTGGCTCTATGATCTGTGCGTGCAGGTAATTGTTATTTCTAATATGTACTTGGCTACGATATGTTGAGCAGTGTTATAAAATTTCCTTGATATTGGACATATTGCATATTTGAGATTCTCTCCTATTTCTCAAGAAATAAAATGAAAAATATGAAGTGACAAAAGATTCTCACTGAAATACATTTTAAAATGTTCTCCTGCTAAAACTTGCTTAAGCTAATCTTTCAGCAAGGACCATTAAGAAACTGTCTGAAAAATGCCTCGACAACCATGTAGGATTTTCCTTAGACTATAGTAGTCTACCTTGCAGAATGTGTGATGTAATATTAGGAGTATGGGTGCAAAACAGTAGGATTTAGGACTATGGTAAAATGTGACTGAATTTAACGAAATTGCAATATGCGTATTTCCGACATATAACAAAGAATCCTGTCAGGTTTTGTGAAATTCCTCCAACAATTGTGAAAGGAGTTGATTTAAGAAGGTGAGTACCCTTCCCGGGACGGACGGACAGACAGACATCGCCACGACATAATCCCCCTTCGGGCCTTTTGGTCAGCGGGGGATAAAAATTGTGAGAGAAGTTGATTTCAGGAAACAAGCACAACTTGGTGAAATTGCCAAAGTACAAGTTTGTTAATAATCAAAGGCATAACTCTGGTAAAATTTGCCCAAATTAAACAAAATTTCAATGTGTGGACCACTGTCATATAACAAAGCATTCTGCAAAGTTTGATGAAATTCCTCCACAAACTGTGAGAGGAGTTGATTTCAGAAGAACATACACCCTCATGAAATTGGCAAAGTTATTTAATCAAAAGATCAAAACTGGGAAAATGTTCACAAATGAAATTAAATCGCAATATGCGTATTAGTCGTATTAACAAAGCCTTTTGCCAAGCTTCGAGAAATTTGTCCAAAAATAAGAGATGTCAGAAGGCAAGCACACCTTCATGAAATTGTCAAAAGTATAATTTTGTTAATCAAGGACTGTAACTCTGGTAACATGTGACTGAATTTAAAATTACAATATGCGTATTACCAACAAAGAATCCTGCCAAGTTTTGTGAAATTCCTCCAAAAATTGAGAGAGGAGTTGATTTCAGAACGTGAGCACCCTTCCCAAGAGGGATGGGCGGACGGACATCGCCACAACATAATCCCCCTTCAGGCCTTTTGGCCAGTGGGGGATTTAAAAAAAAAAAAAAAAAACTCCAGAAACTAAAGGGTTTTTTGTAATTGCGCTTGTAGAAGAAAAAGGATTATTCCTAATCTTCAATTTTACAACTGCGCTCCTGGGAACATTCAAAGCATTAGACAGTTTTATACCCTTGCCAATACAGTGGTGCTTGAAAGTTTGTGAACCCTTTAGAATTTTCTATATTTTTGCATAAATATGACCTAAAACATCATCAGATTTTCACACAAGTCCTAAAAGTAGATAAAGAGAACCCAGTTAAACAAATGAGACAAAAATATTATACTTGGTCATTTATTTCTTGAGGAAAATGATCCAATATTACATATCTGTGAGTGGCAAAAGTATGTGAACCTCCAGTTAATTTGAAGGTGAAATTAGAGTCAGGTGTTTTCAATCAATGGGATGACAATCAGGTGTGAGTGGGCACCCTGTTTTATTTAAAGAACAGGGATCTATCAAAGTCTGATCTTCACAACACATGTTTGTGGAAGTGCATCATGGCACGAACAAAGGAGATTTCTGAGGACCTCAGAAAAAGCGTTGTTGATGCTCATCAGGCTGGAAAAGGTTACAAAACCATCTCTAAAGTGTTTGGACTCCACCAATCCACAGTCAGACAGATTGTGTACAAATGGAGGAAATTCAAGACCATTGTTATCCTCCCCAGGAGTGGTCGACCAACAAAGATCACTCCAAGAGCAAGGCGTGTAATAGTCAGCAAGGTGACAAAGGACCCCAGGGTAACTTCTAAGCAACTGAAGGCCTCTCTCACATTGGCTAATGTTAATGTTCATGAGTCCACCACAATAGTGTGCATAGCAGGGTTGCAAGGAGAAAGCCACTGCTCTCCAAAAAGAACATTGCTGCTCGTCTGCAGTTTGCTTAAGATCATGTGGACAAGCCAGAAGGCTATTGGAAAAATGTTTTGTGGACGGATGAGACCAAAATAGAACTTTTTGGTTTCAATGAGAAGCGTTATGTTTGGAGAAAGGAAAACACTGCATTCCAGCATAAGAACCTTATCCCATCTGTGAAACATGGTGGTGGTAGTATCATGGTTTGGGCCTGTTTTGCTGCATCTGGGACAGGACAGCTTGCCACCATTGATGGAACAATGAATTCTGAATTATACCAGTGAATTCTAAAGGAAAATGTCAGGACATCTGCCCATGAACTGAATCTCAAAAGAAGGTGGGTCATGCAGCAAGACAACGACCCTAAGCACACAAGCCGTTCTACCAAAGAATGGTTAAAGAAGAATAAAATTAAATGTTTTGGAATGGCCAAGTCAAAGTCCTGACCTTAATCCAATCAAAATGTTGTGGAAGGACCTGAAGCGAGCAGTTCATGTGAGGAAACTCACCAACATCCCAGAGTTGAAGCTGTTCTGTATGGAGGAATGGGCTAAAATTCCTCCAAGCCGGTGTGCAGGACTGATCAACAGTTACCGCAAATGTTTAGTTGCAGTTATTGCTGCACAAGGGGATCACACCAGATACTGAAAGCAAAGGTTCACGTACTTTTGCCACTCACAGATATGTAATATTGGATCATTTTCTTCAATAAATAAATGACCAAGTATAATATTTTTGTCTCATTTGTTTAACTGGGTTCTCTTTATCTACTTTTAGGACTTGTGTGAAAATCTGTTTTAGGTCATATTTATGCAGAAATATAGAAAATTCTAAAAAGAGTTCACAAACTTTGAAGCACCACTGTATTTTGATACATTGCCATTCTCTTGACAATTTGATCTCAGAAGTCTATGGAGAGTTCCTTGGAATCTGTGGCTTGGTTTTTCGTCCAGACATGCACCGAATTGTGGGACCTTATACAAAAACGTGTGACTTTCTCAAATCACGTCCAATTAATTGAATCAGTCATGCAGCCCAATAGATAACTAGTTTTAACTGTTAATGACTTCATTACAGTATTCATACTGTAACATTCATTAGTAATATTTCACTTCAGTCAAAAAGCCCACTGTATCCATACTGTATCTGTACTCCAATACTGGAAATGTACAGTATAACCCTAAACCAAACAAAATAAACCAAAAGTGTGAATTTTGCTCTGGCAAATGGGCTAACGTGTGTGAAAACATCATTTGAGAATGTAATAGCCACAGAATGTGAAAAGTGGTTCCAGCAATAGAGAAAAAACAGTCACAGCCAACCTGAGTTGGGACATTCCTGTAAGGCTTTAGCCATGAGCGTGTTAGCGATGTTCTTTAGGCCTGCTCTGTACTCCAGCCGAACTGATTCTAACCTAGGAGGTGGGGAAGGAGATCAACAGTCACACAGGGCTAGAGGTGCTTCCATCCAAATATCTCAAGTTTGAAGCAAATTTTGTGAGAAGTCTAGACCCAAGAATAAAAGACGTGCCTTACCAGAGCTCTGGGGTCTGTGGATTCTTGAGGCGCGATTTCTCCAAGATAGCGCGAGCACGTGTGAGCTGGCCCACTCTCTCCTCTAGACGTGACAGCAGTAACCACAGAGGCATAGAGTGGGGACACTTCTTCAGCTGATCAACAAATACACAAGAAAAAGTTGCCTGACTTACATGTTCTTCTTTAGGTCTCTTCTCCTCTCCCTAAAATGTGTATATAGGAGCGACAGAAGCCAAACATATTTGCCAAAAAGACCCTCATGCTCACTGAAGCGTCACTTTAAAGTGAAGTCATTTATAGAGAACATGTTACACTGATGCATCGTCTATCCCTGGTCATAATAGATACATACAACTTAAATATATTCCTTTTTTGAGTAGCACAACAGAAAAAGTATTTGCCCCATCAATGAGGGATCACAAATTCAAAATGCAAGTTTGAAACTTTTTGCAAATCAGTGTGATTGTAATCATAAGTACTAGAAAGCTGATGCTCACAACAGACCTTTTGGTAGATTTAAAGGTTACATGAGTCAAGTCAAGTCAATTTGTATAGCGCTTTTAACAATAAACATTGTCGCAAAGCAGCTTTACAGAATTTAAACGACCTTAAAACGCGAGTTGATTTTATCCCTAATCTATCCCCAATGAGCAAGCCTGTGGCGACGGTGGCAAGGAAAAACTCCCTCAGACAACATGAGGAAGAAACCTCGAGAGGAACCAGACTCAAAAGGGAACCCACCCCCATTCGGGCAACAACAGACAACATGACTAACATTAACAGTCCTAACAAAGTCAGCTTCGTTGATGCTGTAAACCCCCCACCGACGGAAACCCGAGCGCAAAACCGTTCACGACAACTGCAGTCCCAAAGTCAGCAAGTCAACTGCAGTTGCACCACTGCAAGAGTCCAGAGTGTCCTCCAGGCGCGACCCCCAACTGTCCACATGGGGCCGCCCTCCACAGGAGCGATGCGATGAGACTCCAACCAGACACAGGGCACCAGGATGGATCAGGCAGGTCCGAGGAGCAGATAAGTTTTTAAAAAATTCAAAAACACCCTTCAAGAGTCTTTCCCTTTTGCCAGGCAGCCAAGAATAATGTTCTTAATGACTTGCTTGGTCAAATACGATAAATAGTCTCGAATAGAATAAGCATACAATATGAGACACAATGTTAATTTGTTTACTCAGTCGCAGACAGCTGATACTATACCATAGAAACATGTCATCAATTTCTGTGGACAAGTGACGCTCCAAATGACCGGAGGATAAGCACTGTAGCCAGCTTGCATCGGTCTACTTAAAAGGAATGATATTTGAGCCTTTGCGCTGGCCTCCCCAGTTGGTAATCATCATATGATAAGGGAAAAGCTGGATGGTTGGCAGAATATTCGTTAAATAACATTTAAAACTTTTCATTTATAAAACAAATGTCCTCAGTGTCTCTCAGAATTTAAAGGGAGTGTTAAAATGCTTTTAGATGCTGTCACCACTTCAGTGTCCGTCAGGACTGCCACAATGATTATAACAAAATGCAGAAAAAGTGAAAGGCTCATTTCTGAATACACTGTATGACGACAATTACACGTAATCTTATAAATCCACTTATTGGTACACAAGTTCAGTCAAACTCTTGTGTTCAACCAATTGTGCATGCTACATTTACGTTCTCGGTAACTGAAATGTTGATTTATTACAACTTGAAACAGTATAAAATTATTGCCTATTATTGCTAAAATTGTCTATGCCCCACGATACAAAATTTACCCCCAGGTTGTAGGCATCTCGGGCTTTGTCCATGTTCTCAGACTGCTCCTCAATCTGGCCTTTCATCATCCAGAGCTTGGGGAAATCCTCATAGTGCTTCAAGGCCTCAGAGCACAGTTCTTGGGCTTCTACAATGTTCCCCAGCACCCACTCCAACTTGACAGACTTCATAAAGACCTGCACAGAGAGGTAAAGCAGCTCTGCTTACAACACACCCGGGCCCTCATTTATCTATGGCCGCACACATACAAATCTGTACATAAATTGTGTCCAAAAATGCATATAATTATTGTAATGTCTGTACCGTGCACGTATACAAGTGATATGCGCATGCACACACACTGCATTCTCACTAAATCTCTTTACCCTAGCTGATATCTTGCCTAGCAGTAACCCTTTCACCTATCCCAGGAACCCTGGAGCAGCGAGGGGCAGTGCTACCCACCACAATATTGTGCCGCCCTGTCTACAAAAGATCCCGTCTTAAGCTTTTTTTTTTTTTTGCTTACACTTTGTACACACATTATATGCACATTTGATTCATCCCAAGTTTACTGTGCATAAGAGATTTCTAACTTTTATGCACTGCAGCAATTTCGAACCCTTTCTATGCAATGCTGATTAATGAGGGCCCGGGTCCCAATATTATTGCTGCATTAAAGGAACAGTCCACCGTACTTCCATAATGAAATATGCTCTTATCTGAATTGAGACGAGCTGCTCCGTACCTCTCCGAGCTTTGCACGACCTCCCAGTCAGTCAGACGCAGTCAGACGCGCTGTCACTCCTGTTAGCAATGTAGCTAGGCTCAGTATGGCCAATGGTATTTTTTGGGGCTGTAGTTAGATGCGACCAAACTCTTCCGTGTTTTTCCTGTTTACATAGGTTTATATGACCAGTGATATGAAACAAGTTCAGTTACACAAATTGAAACGTAGCGATTTTCTATGCTATGGAAAGTCCGCACTATAATGACAGGCGTACTAACACCTTCTGTGCGCTTTGACAGCGCATTGATATCTGAGCTCCGTATCAATGCGCTGCCGAAGCGCGCAGAAGGTGTTAGTACGCCTGTCATTATAGTGCGGACTTTCCATAGCATAGAAAATCGCTACGTTTCAATTTGTGTAACTGAACTTGTTTCATATCACTGGTCATATAAACCTATGTAAACAGGAAAAACACGGAAGAGTTTGGTCGCATCTAACTACAGCCCCAAAAAATACCATTGGCCATACTGAGCCTAGCTACATTGCTAACAGGAGTGACAGCGCGTCTGACTGACTGGGAGGTCGCGCAAAGCTCGGATAGGTACGGAGCAGCTCGTCTCAATTCAGATAAGAGCATATTTCATTATGGAAATACAGTGGACTGTTCCTTTAAAACTGCTCTCTCAGTGGTGTTCTGTCAGAAGGTAAACAAATTGATCGTTACGTGGAAAATCAATTAATAAAAAAAAAAAAAAAGTGCTCATGTGAATGTGTGGAAAGGCAATCAAACTGAACTACAATAAAATCAAATTATTAAAATATTTCCCCTTTTAAAAACATTTAACAACCGTGTACCCAAATATTTTCGGTGTTTGGCCTGACTCTCAATCAACATGCACAAAAACATGCCCATTACTACCATCACTGATAGCGACCTCTTCCTTCACTGCACCGGGATTACCATATGCTGATTTTTATCTGAGAAAAACAGTCTGTGGCTGTAAATCATCCTGATACTGTAGAATTTGAAAATAACCCAGCCACTGGGTTTGCACAAGCTAGTGCATTCTTATTGCTGATCTCAATCCCAGATAGACTGGGGAGGGTTGCATAAGAAAGGGCATCTGGTGTAAAATTTACACCAAATTAAATACACAGATCATAAATTGGATTTCCATACCCCATCGGTCGAGGCCTGGGTTACCAATGACCCCCACCGGTACTGTGGGCCAGCAAGGTGCCAGTGAAAACTACGCTACTACTGTGCAAAAAAGAAGGGGACGGAGAAGGCATTTCCAGAGACAGCAGGAAAGGAGGAAGGGTAGGAGGAGTGTGGAGGTATGAGTCAGAACTTTGAATGTTGGCACTATGACTGGTAAAGGGAGAGAGCTGGCAGATATGATGGAGAAAAGGAAGATGGATATACTGTGTGTGTGCACGCAAGAGACTACGTGGAAGGGGAACAAGGCCAAGAGCATTGGAGGGGAGTTCAAACTGTTCCACCATGGTATGGATGGGAGGAGAAATGGGGTAGAGGTTATTCTGAAAGAAGAGTATGTCAAGAGCACCTTGGAGGTAAAGTGCGTGTTGGACAGGGTGATGAGTACGAAGCTGGAAATCGAAGGTGTGATGATGAATGTTGCGTCTGCCCCACAAGTGGGGTGCAAGGTGGAAGAGAAAGATGATTTCTGGAGTGAGTTGGATGAAGTGGTACAGTGTCCTCAAGGAAGAGAGAGGTGATTGGAGCAGACCGCAATGGGCACATTGGTAGGGTATGGTGTCAATGAGGGGAACATGGAAGGACGAATGGTAGTGGATTTTGAGAAAAGTCTGGAGAATACATATTTCAAGAAGAGGGAGGAACACAGGGTGATGTACAAAAGTGGAAGAAAGTGGACTATATCCTATGCAGGAGGTCCAATCTGAAAGCGATTGGAGACTGCAAGGTGGTGACAGGGGAGAACGTAGCTAGGCAGCATTGGATGGTGCTCTGTAGGACGACTCTGGAGACTAAGAAGAGGAAGGGAGTGAAGGCTGAGCCAAGGATCAAATGGTGGAAGTTGAAGAAAGAAGACTGTAGGGCGGAGTTCAAGGAGTAGTAGTTAAGGCAAGCACTGGGTGATGGGAAAGAGTTGCCAGATGGCTGAGCATCTACTGCAGAAGTGGCAAAGGAGACAGCCAGGAATGTACTTGGTGTGTCATCTGGACAGAGGAAAGAAGACAACGAGACATGGTGGTGGAATGAGGAAGTACAGGAAAGTATATGGAGGAGGAAGTATACTTCTGTGCAGAGGATAGACGCAGAGTATATTTGGAAAAGGATGCGGAAGATGGAGCTGCCAGACTAGAGGATAAGAGGAAGGCCAAAGTGGAGATTTAGAGATGTGGTTTAGAGGACATGCAGGTGGTTGGTGTGACACAGGCAGGTGCTGAAGACAGGATGAGATGGAAGTGGATAATCCACTATTGTGATCCCAAACAAGAGCATCCAAAAGTAGTAGTAGACTGGAGGATTTTTTTCTCATTTCCTTTTTCTAAAACAAACAGTTTCCAGAGATACAAAGAGAGGAGAGAAAAAAAAAGTGACAGTTTTGAAAATATAATAATATATTTTCATACTCAGGCCAAGCACCTGTACTACATTCTGATGGGGTAAGAATTGCCTTGATGTGGACACGAGTACCTGGAGCAAGCATGGAAGACAAGTCCAGGAAAAGACCTTTTCTAGCACTTTATGGTGCTCTTTATCTTAACCTCGGCCGTAAAAATGAGAAAAATCGTCAACAAGCAACCAGCTTTAAAAAACCTCTGAGCATTGTAACCAACTCCATGAACACGAGAACAATTATAAAAGCTCCAAGTTAATGGTTTATTTAAAATGGGCATATACAGAATATAAAGCATAAAACACCACTTTTAATAAAGCGAACAAGCAGTAGCTGGTCAAATCCTGGAACTAATCATGTTTACTGAGACTTGACAATGTTGAAATCACTGTGTGATCAGAATTGGTGCTTTATTAATAATTGCCAGTAACATGTAAGTGCACTGAGCTTTAGTTGTACAAGCTGGAATATAACTCACAGATTGACTAACTACCAAAGTGCATCTCCGAATTGTGCTCATGATGAAAAGTGAGGGGGGGAGGGGGACCCAAGTATGGGTGAACACAGTGAGGAGGAAGCCTTCAACACAGCTTCTCAAATCATTACTTTTCCAGACCTGGCTAAACTTGAAATTTGTTCTTGATCACTCACCCTGGCAGTGGGAGCGCTGCTACGGGCTTTCGCAAGCAGTTTGCGGGCTCTCTCGTACTCATTATTCTCCGACTCCAGCTTCACAGCAGCCAGCCAAATCTCTTCACTGTTGGGGTTAGCCTGGAACAAGAGACATGGGTTTACGCTCCTTGCTAGGACAAAAGCAGGCATAAGGGAAACCGTTCATCTGAAGAAATTTAAAATAAAAAACACAAAATTAAATTAAAAAAAAAAAAAAAAAAGGGAACTCCCCCTGACAAAACAGTACTAAATTACATCACATTTGAAAAGTTGAGCTCAATGTCCAATATTTTTGCTGCATTAAAACATGGATCTTTCTGTGGTGCTCTTCCTGAAGATATACATGACTAGATAGAACTCTACGCCTATGGCATCGATAGGGATGCCTCCACCCGGCAGACTACACGCCTTATTAAGTTGTGATTTGGGGATGGACATTTGACCTCACAGTAATCTTGACCTGGTGAAATTACTTGTATTAGCCTTGGAGATATTGTGTTCACAAGGTTTTCGGACAGACATTTGACCTCACAGTGACCTTGACCTTAGACCATTTGATCTCAAAATCTAATCAGTTGATGTTTGTCCCCAAATGCACAAAGGGTGAAAGTTTGGTGAAATTCCTTTCATCTGCCTTGGAGATATTGTGTTCACAAGGTTTTCAGACAGACTTCTGACCTCACAGTGACCTTGACCTTAGACCTTTTGATCTCAAAATCTAATCAGTTCATGTTTGTCCCAAAGCGCACAAATGGTGAAAGTTTGGTGAAATTCCTTTCATCTGCCTTGGAGATATTGTGTTCACAAGGTTCTCGGACAGACATTCGACCTCACAGTGACCTTAGACCTTTTGATCTCAAAATCTAATCAGTTCATGTTTGTCCCAAAGCACAGAAATGGTGAAAGTTTGGTGAAATTCCTTTCATTAGCCTTTGAGATATCGCGTTCACAAGGTTCGGGATGGATGCACGCACGGACGGCCGCACGGACAGACGGACAACCCGAAAACATAATGCCTCCTGCACCTTACGGTGGCGGAGGCATAAAAATGGGGCATGGCAATCACACCAAACTGCAATAAACAAATTATTAAAAAAAAAAAAATACATAAGTGGTTAAAAAGTGCTCCCAAATATTATTTTTGGTGGGTGGCTTGACTGTCAATCATTATTAATTAAGCAGTGGAATGGTTTGCATTTTAATTTAAAATGCAAACCATTCCACTGCTTTGGGATTGGGTTTTTATATAATAGGCTGTGGCCGTCAAGCCTCCTTATAATGCATGATAAGTTTAGATAAGGGAAAACAAAGCACATTTTGTGTGAGAACATTAAAGTACACAAGTAGAAAATGTTCTTGTTGGGTTCACAAGATTTTAATTGTATGAACCAGCTTCCAGAGACAAAAACATGACCCAAAAAGGGAAGAGAGAGAGAGAGAGAGAACCCTCCTAAATTATATCAGGTTTGAAAAGCTGAAATCTGCTCTTTAAACTGCAACAGTACATAGTCTTAATACTATTCAAGTTACCTCCCTGGGGAATAAATTTAGGTCATTAATGATAGACATGTCCCGAAGACAAACATTATACGCCAATTACATACACGTTTAAAACTTGTTACATTGATGATGCATCACTTTTTGTGTAGAAAACTGAATGCAGACCAAACACTTTGCTGTTCAGTTAAATTGATGTAAAATTAGGGAATTCTTGGAGGAAGGTATCTAGTTTTAACTATAAATGTCCTCGTTATTTAAATACCAAGTAACACAACTGGCAAGGATCAATATACAGGTAGTCGTCGACTTACGACCTATGCGACTTACGACTGATCGACTTTACGACCGTCTGGTTATGACTGGCAAGTGTTTCCCAGCTGAGCTAGCTGAGCGTACGACAGTTTCCGCCCCAGCTCCCGGCAGCGCCTCTCGCCGCGTACAACAGTTTCCGCCCCAGCTCCAGGCACATGCGCAGTCTCTCTCACGCGCCCTCAGTCATCCAGTTTCCGCCCCAGCTCCTGGTTTATGAAATGAGCAAATGCTCCCGCGCTGCAACAGCTGATGATGTAGACAACCCAGAGCCAAGCACCAGTGATGCCAGCGGTCACTAAATTTTGTATTTTGCTATGTTTTACATTTGTATTTTGGTATGTTTCAAACGAAAATGTTTTCTATTTTTCACACCCGTATTTCGTATTTTTTGTTTTGCACATATTAAACGAATTGTACTGTACGCAGTGTAGTATGCAGTGTTTGTCTTAAACCAAATAATGAGCCAAGGTAATGAAATAAGAAAATGTTGATAAAATAAGACTTTAAGATGATTACAATATCATTACACATCACAATATACTTCCGTTCATTTAACATAGGCCGACTTACAACCAGATCGGTTTACGACCGGTCAGTCGTAACCAAACGCAGTCGTAAGTCGACGACTACCTGTATCAGCAAATTCCAAATAAAAATATAGCTGATGATATAATAGGGTGATTAACAGGCACAAGCAACCAAGGGCACAGCAGTGTGCTGTAACAGCCAGGATTAGCATGTTGCTGTTAATATGCCTCATCACAGTACATATATGTGAGCTTTGAGCCACACTGCATGATATACAATGGAATTATGCCACACTTCCTGTTTACACTGTATAACAATACGAACTGATAGCTGATGCTCTCCCCATGGCAATACCATTTGAGATCAAGAATATATTAATCTAAAAGTTGGATTTAAACATGATAAACAATATAAGAACATTAAAATAGTTCATTGTTGTTGGGAATATGACAATAGTTCACTATTGCTCTGTTTAGGTGACCAAATCAGATGAATCTTCTAGGAGTATTTAAAAATTTGATTTATAAGCCACACTTCATGTTGCCAATTGGTGGCGCTACAACAATGAATCACTACTGGCATGTGCGACCATGCACCAATCAAATATGAACTTTGGGCCATATATGGAACGTGCATGGAATTGTGCGTTAAACAAAGTTTTGTTTTTTTGTTTGTTTGTTTCATATTTTAGATTCTTCAAAGTAGCCACCATAACTAGCCACTTGATGACTCTTTGCAAACTACTGCCATTATCTTAACCAGCTTCATGAGGTCGTCATCTGGAGTGCTTTTCAATTAACAGATGTGCCTCGTAAAAAAGTTAACGAGCGCAATTTCTTGCCGCCTTAATGTGTTTGAGATCAAACAGTAAATAATAAAAACACAGTAAATAGCCCTATTCCACATTATGTAAAGAACCGCTCAACTAAGTAAAGAGAAATGACATCCATCATTAAGACATGAAGGGTCTTAATTAATAAAAATAAAGGAAAACCACTGAATTAGAAGGCATGTCCAAACTTCTGACTGGTACTATATATTTATAATAATGAAAATATTTTGCAGGTGGTTTTGTGCAAGTGCACATATTTACAGCGGATATGCAAAGTCTACACCACTGTTAAAATGGCAGGTTTTTGTGATGTAAACAAAGGAAACCAAATTAAACCATGTCAAACCTTTGATTTAATGTGAAATTGCAACATACAAAAATCAAGTGACAACTGGAAATGTTTCAGGGGGAGAGGGGACAACTTCTAATACTCAGCTTGCGGAATTGTGAACACCCATATACAGTATAATTGGCAATGTGGCAGTGCTCTGAATCAAAATCACATTCAAACTAGTGTTAAATACTACTAATAATACACCTCCCATCAATTAAAGTGACCGATTAACCCTCCAAAATGTACAATTGCTCCTATAGCACTTTCCTGACATCTTGGTAACATCAAACTGGAAAGGCTGTGGGCTGCTTAGAGCTTAAAAAGCAAGTACTGGAGTTCAGTGTTGGGAAGAAAAAAAAAAAAAAGTCAGGAGAGGGATACCAAAAAAAAAATGCAAGGCATTGGATATAGACCTTGTGCACCTACGTCATAGGTCAAGTTTGTTTATCCGCCGTATTGGGTATCAAGCCGCAGCTCACTTCACACGTGGAAATTTTTGGAGCGTGATTAACATTTTCAGTCAGAATGGCTTGTTGTGTGGCAGTAGGGTGCTCTAACAGAAAAAGCACGAAGGGTTTATCGTTTTACCGGTTCCCCGCTGATCACGAGCGGAGGAAGAAGTGGATTGGTGCCGTTAAACGTGTTGACTGGGAACCAAGCGAACACTCGAGATTGTGTACCCAACATTTCGTGTCAGGCAAGTGGCTTCTACCCCGTAACGTGAACGGTTTCAGTATAACGCGTAAACAATATAAATTTTTGTAATAAACATGATACGCTTGTGCATTTTCAATTTTTGTGTTTCCTAAATCACTGACTCGTGGCATTCTACATTGCCATTACTAAAACTAGTAGTAGATCTAGTAATATCTATACATAATAGTTAGTACTACTACTAATTAAAAAAACAGCATCATGCTACATGAGTCGTTGTATCACGTTTCGTTTCAACATCGATAATCGCGATATGCAAATAAGATCTATTCTGAAAAGTCAATGTATGGTACGCACCTGTGAAGAAATAACAAAATGCTTTTCACGCATATGAACTAGCACATTCCGAACCCATGCTGAGGAGAAATATCTGTAAGCTTCTAGTGACTTGTAGGCTTTTAGTGACTGACCACTGTAACCCCCTGGCGTGTTGATTAGATAGTGATGTACATCGGGGTAACTTGCGTCTGGCAGCTTGAACAATCAAGCGCAGATTTGGTTTCACTCTTACTAAATGATATATGGGTCGACCCCTAAGACAGCAATCTTATCTCTATAGCGATTTTTTGCTGCGACATCCAGGGATTCAGCATAAGTCGAGAGGCAGACTTGAGAAGACGACATCGCGACAGCGGGTATCACTTACAAACTTGCGACAGCGTGATCCCCAATGTGGCGGTGTAAACAGATAATCACATGACCATGACATCACATGCACAAGGTCTATACCATGGAACACTGAAGACAATATGACGCAGCAGTTTTTTTTTCTTTCGTTTCCGGTTGAGAGTACGTCGTGCGCATTCTGGCTGCCGCTTCTCACCAGAGCTTTTTTTATTTTCTTTTTCAATTTTCATTTTTTTTTCCTGTGCGTTTGTGTAGTCTGATGTTTGTTTGAGTGTTTTGTCCGCGGGTTGTGGTGTAGCTCCGGACCCAGTTTTGGGCGTCGGTTCCCTCCAGGCCTTAGTTCACTGTGGGTGATGCCTGCGCTCCCAGCTGTGGACTGCAGTGACCTCGTTGCTCATTTAACATCGTGGTTGTCCAGCGCTCTGTGCTTTAACGCTTGGTGTGATGTTCTGAGCGATGTTGCTCGGTGGCGTTGCGGTGGCTGTGCAGGCGGTTTGGGACACACCAGCGCTCTGCGTGGCGGAGCTTCTGTGCTCGCTTTGTGGATCCACGGCGTGGTGTTCGGGCGATGTTGCTGACGGCGTCACGGCGGCTGTGCTGGAGATGTGGGACTCGTTTTCATGCGCCTTTTGGTGGGACTGTGGCTGCTACACCACTGGAATTGCATCTTGACCCCTACTTGGTGGACTTTTAATTTTTTATTATTTATTTATTTATTTATTTTTCTTTGTCTATAATTGTAAAGCGTCCTTGGGTTTCTTGAAAGACGCTATATAAATTTAACATTATTATGATTATTATTATTATTATTATTATAGCAGTGGCATTACGAAGAACACAATGTTCAAAGACTACCAAGATGACAAGAACAAAATGAAGGACAAAAAAAAAAAAGCAAGTTCTGGTTGCTCCCTACATGTGACAATCTCCTGATTACATCATGCGTCTGGGCTATGGGGTAGAGCGGCAAGACTGAAGCCTTTTAACAAAATAAATGTATTCCCCAAAATCACATGACAATGTGTTATGAGAACAAAGCTGAACCTTTTGGCCAGAATACCAAAATATATGATTTTTTTTTTTCAACCAACCATCACTATTCCCATGGTGAAGCATGGGGGTGGCAGCGTCATGCTTTGGGGTTGCTTTTCTTCAGCTTGAACTGGGGCTTTAATCAGGGTGGAGGGAATAGTGAATAACTCCAAATACCAGATAATTTTGGTGCAAAACCTTAAGGTTTCTGCTAAAATACTTAAGTCTCACTCACAACCCGCTGTAAGTGTTTTGGACATGCACGGGTAGCAGGGTCTGGTAGCTCGTAGCCGTGCTGCAGGGTTGCGGTGAACCCGGGGGAAAGTTTGGAGGAGGAGTACGGGCAAAGTACTTGTCAAGTACAGGTTGCACGCCTGGCTTCCTTGAGGCGTGGGAAAAATTGCGCCGTTAGCCCGTGGAAAGCGCATGTCTGACACACGTCATCAGTGCATGCTCAGTGAGTGCGGCTTGCATTTTACCAGTTTCCTGCGCTACGAGTACGGGCCGCACTTGTGACGCATGTGATTAGCACGTTACAATAACTCATAACTTGCGTGTGATGCAAGCCAGGAGTGGGTATAAAACCAGCATGTCTGCAGCAGTCTGTATCTGTCTTTCAACTGAAGACCACTGGATATTTTGTGGGAAAAATGTAAAAATTTTCAGTTTAAAGTTTAGAAAATGGGACCCAAGAAGAAGCGAGCAAAAGTGAAGTAACCCAGCCTGAAACAGCAGAGGGGGAGGAGGAGGAAGAATTTGATGTTAGCAGCACCGGCGAGCCCTGCACGGACAGGGAGAAGTATGCCTTCAAGCTGGCAGAAGGCACAGCACCCTGCCAGAGGGATTTTCACAGGTAAATACACATGCTTTAAACATTCATTTCAGTATCTATATGCTTATGCAATTAATATTATATATGCTGATTTTCATGTATGTTTCAGCTAACGACGCCCAGAAGTGAGGACATTGCAATCCCATCATCGCTGTCAGGCCATTGTACCATGCTCAGTGAAAAGGACAAGGACATCCCGACACCCTGTCCCACCACTCAGCAGGAGTAGGAGCAGGACAGCAGCTCGGAGTCAGAGTGAGTTTCAGTGCTCAAACTGTTGGGCTATTTAGCTGGGATTTTTTACAATGTAATAAAATGCATTATTCCCTTATACTCATGTTTTATTATTTGACGTTTGCATGGTAAATTAACATATACTCAAATAAAAACAGCAAATGTCCTTTCTACAATGCTACACGCTACATGATCGGTTCCTTCCCAATACATATACCCAGAGTCTTGCCCCTCGTGTCGCGTGCACTGCGTGCAGGTCATGTGCACACCGCACATAGGGGTAGAAAGTGAGACGTACTTCTGTCTTGCGGGCCGCACAAATAGCAAGTGTGGAATACTTGTGTAGTATTTCTGAGGCACGCCACTCGTATAATAACCGGGCGCCACTCGTGTCTTACTGTCATCGCAAAAATCCCCTACTAGCCGTGCTGCTGACTTGGTTCAGGCGTACAAAAGGAGTACGGGTCCCGTACGTAGTGTATGCATTCTTGATTTGTCGCAAGGCCAGTAGAATTTGCATGTGCAGGACCAAACGTCTCCACGGGCAGTCTGCGACCTTCTATGGCGCTGAACACGCGCAAGTCTCAAGCACGGTTTTGCCAAATTTTTTACCGTAGACCGCCCGTAGCAGCACGTACAGTGGGTTGTGAGTAATGAAGGGAAATTTCACCTTTCAGAATGACAATGACCCACAGAACATATTCAAATCGACAAAGGAATGGCTTCACCAAATCAAGATCAAGGTTTTGGAATGGCCCAGCTGGAGTCCAAGTCTAAATTCAATCGAAAATGTGTGGGGTGAAGAACAGAGCTGTGCAGAGGAGATGCCCAGCCCATCTGACAGCATTAGAATGCTTCTACAAGGATAAAGGCAGAATACACTGAGTCAACCATCATTATCGATGGCCAACAATTAAAGAACACAGACGCATTCATATATATCAGGAAGCATGCTCTCAAGTGACGGCTAACTAGACAGAGAATTACCAACTGCTCCGCTGTCGAACGCATGATCATTAAGCACCAGCTACAGTGGACTGGGCATCTGGTCCATATGGACAACCATAGAATCCCAAAGAAACTATTCTGTGGAGAACTGGTCATCTGAGAGCAAGGTATCAGAAGACCAAAGAAGCGATTTAAGGACTGCATCATAAGCGGTGTTCACACGGCACATATTTGCATTGATGCTGCACCGATGTATTTTGTTGCGATATATCTTACACCGGTGTAAATTTTGTGGAGCGTTCACACGTCACAAACCTGCTTACTAGAGAGAAGCGTGTTAGCACCGGTGCAGCCCCACTTGCGTTCACACGGCAGTTTTTGTGACCGTGCTATACGATAGTAATAATGCGGAAATGAAATATGCGCATGCGTGAAAACGTACTTCCTTTTCCTGCCTTGTGATTGATATATCGAAAAACCATGGTTTATACTTCTCCAGACAAACTTTCTACGTTGTGGTCTATCAGACACCGTAAAAGGGTAAAAGAGAGAAAGGAAAGGTTGCACAAGTACAAGAGAGCACGAAAACGACGCATTCTACAATTCATTCGGCAACAAATCGACGACTTCGTGTCGTTCATGGCCATGTGGACGGTTGTCATGGCATCACCAAGCGCCGGGAAAACAACGTGGATGAAGACACGCAGTTCTGTTGTTGTTGATATTCGCCATTTTGGAAGCGCAAAATACCAGGATGCAAATTATGCAATGCCCGTATGTAATCAACTCTCCTCACGCGTAGCGAGTCTACCCCTGTAGCGTTCAGACGTCCCATTTTATATCGGTGCTGCCCCGCAAACTAGCATTTACTCCGGAGTAAATTTCTTAAACCACCTCCCGAGCAGGGTTAGATCTGCACCAGTTTAAGCAGCTTTCAGGGGCTACGCCGGTATAACTTTGTACCGTGTGAACGCTCTACTGGGGCAGCCCCGGTGCTATACCGGAGTAAAAGTTGCCGTGTGAACACCCCTATAAAGTCTCTGAAGTACTGTGGCATAACCCTGTCACCCTCGAGCTAAAAGCTGCCATCCACGATTTATGGAGGAGATCTTCCATCCAGAACTGCAAATTCACAATAAAGATAGAATTTTTTTTTTTTTAAATCACATCACAAAAACCTGCCATTTTAAACTTTATATCCACTGTAATTGTCAAAACATTACTACAACGAACAAATCCATTCACTGACATTATATTATAATGTCTAAACCTGACAAATATTTTATTCTTGTATAATATTGAGATGTGGTATCACAGTGTGGATATAATGCTCCAAGTTATGTTTAGCTGTTTATTTAGAAATAGGTCTTAAGTTACAGTGAAGCTAAGACATTTAAGACCCATGCATGGTGTAGTTTATACTGTAGGAGTGAAAATGATGCAGATTTGGATTTCACCTGGAAGGCCAGTGCAAGAATGCTTCTTGCTGCAGGGACATCTCCAGCCAGCCACTTGGACTTGGCCCCCATCAGCCATAACACCTCTGCCTTGGGACAGTGAGCCACAGCCCTCTGCAGAAGAGCCTCCAGAGACTCTCTAAGAGAATGAGAAAGACAAAATCAACTGATCATTCCAAGCAAAAATCTATCAAGGTGACCCCCCCCCACCCTTCTGCATCTGCCAACAAGTAATTTGGCCCACTCTTCCTGAGCAAACTGCTCTAACTGACTCTGGCTGATTCAAGATAGGAAGAGTTACTAATCATTTATCTACATTAGAACTGCCGTCTTACCGTGTACCGTGACTCTTCTCAAAGTAAGCTGCTCGAAGCCACACACTCTTTTTGCTGGGGAAGACCTGCAATGCGTGGGCATAGATGGCACGAGCGCATTCCATTGCTCCATGAGCCACACACTAGCACACGCACACACAAGGTCCAAGTTAGAATTAAAAAATATATATATATAAAACACAAACAATTAAAACCAATAAAATTTTTTTTTTTTGCAGTCCGGTTTCCATCAAATCCTGCGCTCTGATTGGCTGGCGAGCGGGTCCGTGTCCTACGATACGGACCCCGGTTATGGACCTTTGGCGACTCAGTCGTTCACAACAAACATAGTAGCAATTTTTGTCAACATTTATTTTCACATTTCTCAGGAGAATAGCATTAATTTTACAGCATGGATAGCGATAACGACAGTCTTCACAGTGAAAGCGAGTTTTACTACCCTGAGGAAGATGAAATAAAAAAAAAAAAAAAATTTCAGGAGAAAGCTAAAAACCTGTATCTGTTGCTAACGCAGAGCAAAAACATGGCTGAATCCTGAATGAATCAAATTTTTTTTTTTAAAGATTTTTTTTTTTGGCTTTTTTCACCCTTTTATTATTGGATAGGACAGTGTAGAGACAGGAAATGAGCTGGAGAGAGAGACGGGGAGGGATCGGGAAATGACCTCGGGCCGGAATCGAACCCGGGTCCCCGGATTTATGGTATGGCGCCTTATCCACCTGAACCACGACGCCCCCATGAATGACTCAATTTTGTATAAACAGGGGACTACATAGGTGGCAAAATGTAGTTTTTTTCCTGCCATGGAAGTGCACTTGTATACCGAGGAGGAAGCTATTTGAATTACAGCCGTGAATGAAGATTCAAAACGGCGGCTTGGCTCGGTTTTCCCTTTCGGGCGCTCTCGTTTTCTGTTAGAATTTAGGAAAGAAAAAAATAAATATATTATTTACCAGCTTAAGGTCGGTCCGTATGGTAAAATACCGTGACCTCAGTCTTGAATACTGACCTCGGCCCAGAGGGCCTCGCTCAGTACTTTCAAGACCTCGGTCACGGTATTTCACGATACGGACCTCCCAGCTGGTAAATAATATACATCACTCAAATTAAGTGTGCAACTGTAGAAAATGTGTCATTGAAACTGCCCCTAAAGTATGACCTTTCATGTACACTACAGAAACCATACCAAGACAGTGCGACGTGTGGTTAGGAAGGACACGGCTCATAAACTGCTTCTTAAAGTTCACTTGAGGTTATCTGTAAGACCAACAACCAGGACAGCCCCAACACCAAAGACTCCAGACCACTCTGCTCCCTCATGCACTTAACTTTCATGTACTGTGGGGTGTGTGTGAAAATTGCATGCTCCATGAATATGACCTGCTCTGTTTTTCTCAAAGGCACAGGGAACTCAACAACTAGGTGATTTTTGCATTTACATGCATCGTAAAATCATGCTTGGAACTTTGGTCCAAGTTCCAGGAGTGTACAACAGGTTCATGATCTATGCGTTTTTTCAAACATGAAAAATGGTGTCCCCAAAATGTAGCCCTTAAGAGGGTCTGAACTGGAATTTCACCCCAGGACTTCCCTTTGAACAACCACCAATCTGCACGACTAAACAAGGAGAGGCAGGAAGCCTGACCTGCCTCATCACACCTCAATATAAAATCCACTCAAAACGTCCGTGAGTTGAGCATTAGAATTTCATCCGCCTGGATCTACGATAATTAACTTCAGAGTCGTGTCTTCGAATTAATTCTGTCTGATCACACGTCACCCTCAGCCGAGTTTCCACCACTGCAAGACGTAGGGGTAGGGAAACTTCGGACCTTCAGTCCAAATATTCTAATAACGAAGGTGCTTACACTCTCGGCATCCTCCATCCATGTGTGTTTGCAGTCTTCCTCCTCAATGCCAATACCAATGACCGCTCTGATCACAGCCTGACAAGTGGCAACACTGCCAGCTTTATCACACTCCTCAGCATCCTGTATGGAGCAGGAAAGGAAAAAGAAAAAAAAAAAAAAAAGTGAGAGACATATGAACTGGACTGAAGGTTAAATGTTGTGCAGACTTATTTAAGAAGTGTACAGCATAATCAATGCAGTTGCATGCAAAGGTTTGGGGAAGTCTGGCCAAATCACACATTTTATTGATTTTTGAAAGTGAAAAGAAATAGATGCAACTGCCGCAAGCTCGCTAGCTAGATTCTGCAAACACTAATGCACAGTTACCAAATATAACTTACATATGAAACAACTTACTTTTTCAGTGCTTGTGCTCGTACATTTGGGCATCTGGAGTGCCTACTAACCCACAAAGTCAAGACAACCCAGTCAAGTTTTTTTTTTTTTTGGGGGGGGGGGGGGGGGGGGGGGGGGGGGTTTGCGTCGCTCAGAATATGCATAATTCAACAAGTTATTCAGATTCGGCTCCCCTCCTTGTGTCAAGAGAGGGAGGTCATTATAAAATACTACCACCCAAACAACCAATAACCAAAGTTATGTGCATTACTTGCTGCAAGATCCACAATACAGGTAACGCTCAACAATTGCAATGGTACACAAAGCCATACTCGCTTTGGCACACCCTGCAGAAGAGGGGGGTGTGATAAGCAGTGGCTCATTACCATTTATAGGAACAGACATTCAAACCAGCTGTTCTGAACAGGGTCGTTTAGCTGGTGAGAATGGTCCTATGGTGGTTAAAGGCCAATTTATGCTGACAACGCAGTCCTCGCAGATAGCGTCGCAGATAGCGTCCGCGTAGCCCCCCCACCTTCGCAGACGCTCTGCGCGCACCTCCCAAAAATTGTGACCACCGCAGAAGCCTCGCAGACAGCATCGCAGACAAGAGGGCTCTGATTGGTCCACTCTACATCCGCTGTACACGCACTTCCGCTTCCCTACTTTCCCGGTTTGGTTTGTTTTCACGACCGCCATTTTTAAAAACACGAGCGAAGATGGAGCAGCACGAAGAGCGGTTGATCGAGGAAGTGAGGAAGTACGGACATCTATACGACTCCAGTTCTAGTCATTATAAGTAACCGGAGGATAAACACTCCACTAACCACACCCACCAACTACTCCACGACTTCGCGCCCCCTTGCGTTGTGGCGGTGAATAACATCGCGCACACCTATTACTCCCCGCTCAACGATAAATTACAACTGTCTGCGAAAAGCTATCTGCGAAAGCCTTGTCGCAAGAGCATGCAGAGGCCCTTAGGCTACATCCACACGACAACGGCAATGAGATTTTTTTTTTTTAAATATCGCATTCACATGGGCAACGGATCAGTAAAATATCAGGTTCATATGGCAACGCAACGCTTGCTGAAAACGATGCAATACACATACCACACCTCTACGTGCGCTGTAAGACGGTCCCATAGGAGACACCAGAACAATAGAAGTAGTAGACGCATGCGCATAAACCCCTTCTTCTGTAGCATCAGCCACATAAAGTTTTGATTATTAGTCAGTAGCGTAAAATAGTATCTATTGTCTAAGACACTTATTTATATTTCATATTAAAGCGTCTATGTAAATTAATACATAGAAAGCCTGGCCAGGCGCTGAACGTTCTTCTGCCTTCACTTTAAGAGAAATTCAGGGCGAGCATGAGCCTAGGTTCTTCCCTGTCACTCACCCTGTCACTGTCACACGCACACACCTTCTCACTCCCTACCCTATGGATATAGTCCCTTTAAATCACGTGCTCGTTTTTTGAATGGAGACGCGGAAAAAGGAATGAACGGGGTAGATGGAGAGAGAGAGAGAGAGAGAGAGAGAGGAATGAACGGGGGTAGATGGAAGCCGGTACACCAACATTCTGAGATCCTCCAGAATTCTTTAATGGTCCGGAATAAATTGAATGCTACACGTTGATGGATTACTTTGTTCTTCTACGCCCTTTTTGAGGAATGTATTGTCGGACTTAAACCAACATCTGAAGAGGTGAGATCGCTCCTTCCCCCCCCCCTATTTTTGCTGGCGGGATTGTCATGTGGTTGTGACGTCATCGTAAACAAATCCGTTCTACTCATCCAGACAACTTTGCAACAGCGCCGTTGCCAGATTTTTCCACTCTGGAACCCGTTCTCAAAAGATTTCGTTTTGGGACACCCAAAACGCCGGTGCCGTGTGGACGCCAGGCCGAAACGATAAACAATTTTATCAGATTCACCTGAATCCGTTGCCGTGTGGACAGGGCCTTAGTCTTGTGGTATTTTGACCAAAGCATGTCTTTGGTCAAAATCATCATCAAGATCTCAGAGAACTGTGTCAACATGTGGAAAAGGGGTAAGTCTCCTTTAATTAACTAATTAGCCTTCCTCTGACTTATTCAGACTCATTAGGCAGGCATTTCCCTCATTGGCATTAGGAATAACAATTCCAGATGATAATGCAATCTGACTTCAAACGGTGTACGAACACTCAGCCATGTACTTCTCTCTCTAAGCAACTGACTAAGGATTAGAAAATGAATTTAACCTCGTCATACAAAGCAAGTGAAGGCTATTTAACAGCTATTCCATGAAACTGAGTCGTATATGTGCTGATAGCTGATGAGGTGTGTAGCCAAGGACGCGTTATCCTAATGGGCTTCATGGGCAGCTGCCCAGGGCCTCGGCCACTAGGGGGCCTCGGAGGGTAGCGAGATCGGAAAATATGAAACGATATTTTCAGAAGTTTTGATCGTATTGATAACATTTCTGATGCATTTCGCCACCCGTAAGGAAGCCCACCTTGTCCCGTCGCATAAATCACCCGTCATTGTCAATATGATCACTGTCCACCATGTCTTCACACGCTACGCCAGCTTGAGTTCAATGATTTAATTAATGACTTCGCTTTCCAGAAAAGTAGGAAAGTGCCCTTGTAAGTTGACCCATGGCTGTCAAACTGAATGCGCGAAGCTGTGTGCCACTGCTGTTTGGGACATTACGTGTGTGAAAGGATGAAATGTTTCACATCGCCTAACATTTTGAGATTTATTTCTGAGAAGCAAGATATTTTTCTTTGTTATCACTCTTTGTTTTCACAAGTTAAAAGTCGCCTGGATTCCAAAATGAAAACGAATGGTTATATACCAAATGAATGTTCTTGTTCTGAATACTAAAGAAACTGTTGTAGGCCGAGGTTATGTTCTTGACATGTTGTTCATTGACTCACTCATTCAAAGGCTTCTTGAGGCTAAACTTTAGTTAACCAGACTTGTTAACCGTGATGTCTGATGGATTTTTTCACCATGCAATTGCCTATTTCACCATTGCTTTTTCTCGATTAAATAGGTGTTGATGGATAAAGTTTTATCGTTCAATAGCATTTCTAATTGTGCCACTGTCATTATTTAAGTTTCTGTGTCTAGTTAGACAGGCACGTCTGAGGGGGTGAATTTGCTGAGTGCAGTTGACAACAGGCGGGGGTGGGGTGGGGGGGTGTCTGCCCAGGGCCTCGGCAAGGGTTAACACGGCCCTGCGCGTAGCACCAAATTGGCTATAAACCATGTACGATGAGACTGAGTGGAATAACTTATTCCATTCACAGGACTTTCAGAAATGGAGCATTTTTGTTATTTTTTTGCAAATTCGATAAATAAAAACTTTATACAAAATCATTTCCGTTTAGAATGTAAACAAACCGGCAAAATGACAGTGGCAATTTGTGAAAAATGCTGCTATAATCATTCTTGAAATAAAAAAAAAAAAATCTCATCAAATACTTTTATTCCATATTTTGTTTCTTTGTATATTTTGGGGTTTTGTTTTCGAGCAGAGTTTTTATTTCATCCTTGGTTAGTTGAACAAAACGCTCCACCGTTTTGGTTTTCTCTACTCATAGTATATGAGCCGGTATCCTCGAGTAGCCAATCAGAGCATGCGATTGGTCATATCCAGTGAATGTAGATAGAATAAAAAAAAATTAATTAAATTTATATATATCCATCCAATATACACTGTCAAATGTTAAGAAATGGCAGTTAAGGGAAGCGTGGAAGTCAAGGCAAGATGCAGAATACCAAGAAAACATTCAGACAGAAGCGCACATTCAAAGCAAAATCCCCAGATGACAGCAAGAAGCTGCAGAAGAGTTTAGCTGACACAGGAGTGGTGGTGCACTGTTGTACTGTACAGTGTTCCTTGCATAAACATGGTTTGCATGGTTGAGTCATCAGAAGGAAACTTTACCTGCAACCTCATCGCAAAAGTGAAGGTCTGAATGCAAAACATCCAGATAATTTTTGGAAACAAGTGCTGTTTACTGATGAACTAAAAAAACGGAACTCTAGAAACAAGTCATCCAATGTACATTTTTTTTGGGGGGGGGGGGGGGGGGGGGGGGCGGCATGGATGGATCATTTGAGGAAAAGAACACCTTGCCACCTGTTAAGCATGAGGGTGGATCAGTAATGCTCGAGTTATGTGGCAGCCAGTGGCGATCCTAGAGTGATTTACTCCCCGGGCGAAACCCCCTGCCGGCGCCCCCCCGGCCCGTCGTTTTTTTTTTCGGGGGGTTTTATTTGGGGACCTTTTTTTTTTCGCGCTCGTGCCCCCCCCGCGTTAGGCTCTGTATTAGCCAACAGAATGTTAACAGCTTTACATGGTCGTTTAAACATTTCTCACCGTGTGTTGTACGTCGCGGACACGGCCCGTTATAAATTTGCTGTTACCAGAATGGCAATGATCAAGTCGTAATGTATCACTTAAGACTCTGTGTAATGTCATAGTAGTGTAGTACTATGGTAGTAAAGTCTTTTTGATGACTAGTACAATGTTTTTTTTCGGGGGACCTTTTTTTTTTGGGACCGTTTTTTTTTTTTCGCGCCCGCGCCGCCCCCCCGTGATGCCGCCCCGGCTGGCTGCCCGGTCGGACCGCTCCCAGGACCACCCCGGTGGCAGCCAGTCGTACAGGAAACATTTACAGCCAAAAATCCATTGAAGTATCACCTTCAAATTTTGAAATTGCAATCTTGGAAGCTAAAAATTTCAAAAATCTATTTCCGATAAAAGACAACTGATTCAAATAAACACATTTCATACTGGTCATGCATCACTGGAATTCATTATTTTAACATGGCAGCTACAAAGCAAAATTAGCTCAGAAATGACCATTTGTAAGCATTCGTAGCTCACCTGTATCCACTGCTCACGGTTGATCTCTACCCCATTGGCCCTCAGGGAGGTGACTGCTCGGTCAATGATCTTCTCCACCATCTGCGTGTTGCCATTGGCCTCCTCCAACTTGGCGGCTGTGATCCAGATGTGCCGATCAGTTGGAATGTTCTCACGAGCCTTGTTCAGAACACGTCTTGCATTCTCATAAGTCTCTAACCGGGCCAAGGCAAGCCACAGCTAAAAGCACAGTGAAATGGTGTGTGAGAGGGATACAGTTCTGTATGTATGTATGTATGTATGTATGTATTTTATAATATATAAATATTAAAAAAAAAAAAAAAAAGTGTATAAAACAAACAAACAAAAAAAAAAACCCATACATACACACGGTATATGGCTAAACAGCAATTTGAGAGCATGACTGTACCTCTACACTGGTTGGGCAGCACTCCACAGCTCGGCTCAACATAATTCTGGCATCCTCAGGCTCCTCCAGTTCAACAGCTGTCTTCCACAGGCGCACTGATTTAGATACGTTCTCTAGAGCTGCGGTTGTGGATTTACACACACCAGGAAATTCATTACACAAAAAAAAAAAAAAGTTCCAGGAATACTGTGCAATATATTACAGTGCTTGGCACCAATTGTGAGTTGTAGCTCCATATTTCACGAATAGCGAGACAAAAAAAAAAAAAAAAAAAACCCGCACACGTATAAAACAATGCGCTGATTAAATCCTGATGAGCGTTGCCTTGTAAATGGTTCTATGTGGTGGAATGCACTTGATGGGCGTTTACTGGATGTTGCTGTGGCTGATTTATGGCCAAAAGTGAGGAAAAATCAAGTTTTGAAATTGAGGTTTTCTGCCTGTAACTACTTCAATACCTTGACTTTAAACAGGCATGCGAAGAACAAAAAAAAAAAAAGTCAGGAAACCAAAGAGCGGAGCACAGCACAGTGACTCCCTTTACCCCACAACCGACCCAGTACCCCCACAGCAGTTTGCAGATATACAAAACAATTTAGCTACTATTAAATGAAAATCAAATCAACTGAATATCTGACCAATCACACACTTTGTCTCACACACTTTCTGTAGATCGTGCATGCGCATGTGTGTGTGTGTGGGGTGTGTGTGTGCAGCATGATGTCTCATGTCTGATCCAGTTTCTGTCGGTGACCCTCTGCCACAGCTGAGCAAGCACACTTGGCATTTTCTCTGCAGAAATGCAGTCTAGTTCCAGCTTGTGCATTCTTTTTAGCATCATTGTGGCATTTATATGCTACACAATGAGACATACTTATTTAAAAACTGACAAATTTGGTAAAAATGCTTTTAAAACCAGCAAAACTATGATGTAAACAGAGAATATAAACAGCTGAGCTGCTCCAAGCGACCACTACCTGACGTCATCGCATACGTCACCACCGCAGGAAGCCCATCTGGCATTTTAAGGAAAATTAATTTCTCTCGAATGATATTTGGTCTCGGAAAATGAAAGTTTGATTTTTGAAATCTGTGACTACTTTTACTTCAAATAAGTTTGAGAATAAATCTGCTGGAGGATCCCTTTAAAAAGAGAAAAATCTGTATGACTTGTACTTTTTTTTTTAAATGACTTTACTGAGGACAGAAAAAGAAATTAATAGAAACCAGAAGGTAGTTGTTTTAGTATTAACTTAAACAAAGATGCAATATTTCAAAACTGTCGGAAACAGTGGAATTTTCTTTAAATGACAGACACTCAATCACTGACCCTTGCGCAGGACTCGTTTCTTGCCCCTGATGTCTGTCTCAAGCTCAGCTGCTCGAATGTAGATGCGCACAGACTGAGGGAGGTGACGCACAGCCTGAGCAACAACTGCCTTTGCAGTGTCTCCTGGTTGCAGACGTGCAGCCTCCAGCCATACATCCTCACTCTGCACATTTAAAAAACAAAACAAAAAATAAAAAAACAAACCAAACAAACAAACAAAACACACACACACACACACACACACACACACACACGTAAACACCAATCCCTTGGGGTTTTAAACAGGCTACGTTTAGCCAGAGCTCAACATTCCTGTTAATCTGTGAATAACATCCTTTGTAATAACTAATACCCAGGTTAAATCTTTTCTTTGTTACAAATTTTTAATACTGTCCAATGAATTGTATTTGTCCACATTTCTATAGCACATGCAACCATTTTGGAAAACAGTGGCCCCAATCAGACCTACTTGGTATTTTTGGGAATCACCTCACAAGTGGACAGCACTAAATAGTGTGCGCGAATGGGGTCAAGCATGTCTTGTGATCCCATCACCCAGACCACTTGCTAAGGCAGCGGTGCGGGAAGACATTATCAGCAGGGGGTGCTGTGACGTGACCTGGGACATTTTTTTGAAGGGGGGTCTGGGGGTCCTCCCCCAGAAAATTTTGTATTTCTTAGATGCAATTTCCTGCATTTTAACCAATCAGGCGTCCGAAATCCTTTTAAGCTTGCAATTGCAATATTTCGTTAAACTGCCTACTATTTATAGGCCTAATCCGTAAAAACGACATTTGTTTTTTTTTTTTTGAGTGATGATGGAAGAATCTGAAGCCTGTCTGTCAATGACAATTCTCAGTTAACACGATTACGAAGGACAGGTTATTTTAGAAGCAGAAGCACACAGCTGTGGTTTAACAGTCACAGGTTTTACATCTGCTCTAGATAAACTGAAGGAGACGCGGATTCCACCCGATTACAGCCTTACATACCCAGATCCAGTCAAGCGAGTGTGCATTTCAAATACAGTAGTTAGTCGCACGCACGCACACACACGAAACAGAACAACACTCTCGCTGGAACAACACAAACACCATGGTTCTCTCAATCAACAGACCGAAATCCATGAACCCACTCATCCTACTACTATGGGTTAGTGACACTAACTTAGTGTTCTATTGCAAAAATTACTCATAAAAGTGATGCAGCGGTATTTCACACTCTCCATTGAGAAAAGTAAAAGTAAAACATGATGAGCATGGACACACCGTTTTAAACGAACATTTTTTTAAGACTGTAGTTACATCTGAGTCAACTTCAAAGCACGATGCTAGCAACACCTGCACTTGTTCAAGGCATACCAAATAGGCTCAAGTGAACACGACACAGCGGGCAAAATTAATAACCAAATGGCCTTACCTTAAAACGCTGTCTTGATCATATGACTTCTCGCAATTATTCCACTTAAATCCACACGGTTTAACACACCCAACGCAGATACCAAGCTGGAAATGTGCTAACATTGTATTTCTCTACAGACGGTCGACTCGTACTCGCTTCCTGTTGTAATTTCGCGCGCTGAAAAGCTGAACGTCAACGTCACGACAAAAAAAAAAATTCTGATGGTCCACTAGGCTACATATTAAGTTACAAGTTTTAATTAAATCCTTTTTTAAATAACTAAAATGTAGCCCTCATCAACCTACATCTAAAACATGACATATAAAATCAGCAGAGCCAAATGAAAACCAATAAATAAGCAAATATATTTTCACGTAAGTTTTGTTTTATGTTCATGTCAGTTTTGAGGGTCCACCACCAGGGGGTGCTGCCACACCCCCCGCACCCGCGCCGGTGTGCTAAGGTGCTCTTAGAAGCTTGAGGCCACATTACCATTGTAGTGTCATAAGCAATGCATCCCGATAACTTCAAAAGACGACCTATGCTGTGTTCACACTTATACCGGTACGATAGTGGTATAACTGTATCGATACAAAGTATACCGGTACAGTTTAGTGCATCTGTCCACACTAGTGAGAAATGTTTGCGGTTTTCTTTCACAGAAGTTGAAATGCGCGTGCGCGAAATGTTTCCATGGTTACCGAGTAACTTCCTTCCGAGAATATGGCGGATGAAACAACGTGTGTGTGCTTTTTGTTGTCAGTGTACAGTCTGTATTTCTGGTGGTCATTTATTCAGTCGAATCGTATAAAACGTGCGAGGCAGTTGAGAAAGAAACAAAGAAAACGAATCTCCCTTTCTCCCCCCTCACTTTCTCCCTCTTCCCCTCCCTTTTTCCCCTCTTTCCTTCTCTTCCCCTCCCTTTCTCTCCCTTTTCCCCCTCTTCCTCCTTTCTTCCTCCCTCTTTCCCTTTCTTTGCTCCATGTAGCTCCACGGTCGTTTCATTTCCGCATGCGCATTATATTTGTATCGATACAGAGCTGCTTCATCTGTCCACACTACAGCGAAGCGCTACAGTACCGATACTGTACCGGTACAAAACCCATACATTTGTGGGTTTCGTACCGATACAGTTATACCGCTACAGTACCGGTATAGTTGCTAGTGTGGACAGGTGTTGCGGTACGAAAGTAGTATCGTATCGGTACAAAATCCCTAGTGTGGACAGGGTACTAGTGACAAGTGTTACCAGGTTCATGATTTCCCTGAAATAATTATGCTACTTTTGAACGATCCAGCCATGCTTTCATAGAATTTGTATGTTGCTTATGAATTAAATCTCGATATTAAAACATACATATCTACTTCACGATAGCCCTTCTTATATGCACACGTCTTACTGTTATTAACATACAGTACTGTGCAAAAGTCTTAGGCACATGTAAAGAAATGCTGTAAATCAAAAATGGTTTAAAAAAAAGAATGTTTCAACATAAAACACACTATTAAACAGCAGTCAGCCATAATAAATGAAAAAAGTCAGTATTTGGTGCGAGACGACCCTTTGCTTAAAAAAAAAAAAAAGCAGTCTCCGGTACAATGAGTGCAGTTTTATAAGGAAATGAGCTGTAGGTTTTACTGAGCATCTTGCAGAACCAGCCACAGTTCTTCTGGACATTTTGTCACACTTGCTTCTTAATTTTGCAGTAAAACCCAGTAGCCTTCATTATATTTTCTTTTTTAATCTGAAAAGTGCTCTCTGTAACATACACTACCGTTCAAAAGTTTGGGGTCACCCAGACAATTTTGTGTTTTCCATGAAAAGTCACACTTTTATTTACCACCATAAGTTGTAAAATGAATAGAAAATATAGTCAAGACATTTTTCTGGCCATTTTGAGCGTTTAATCGACCCCACAAATGTGATGCTCCAGAAACTCAATCTGCTCAAAGGAAGGTCAGTTTTATAGCTTCTCTAAAGAGCTCAACTGTTTTCAGCTGTGCTAACATGATTGTACAAGGGTTTTCTAATCATCCATTAGCCTTCTGAGGCAATGAGCAAACACATTGTACCATTAGAACACTGGAGTGAGAGTTGCTGGAAATGGGCCTCTATACACCTATGGAGATATTGCACCAAAAACCACACATTTGCAGCTAGAATAGTCATTTACCACATTAGCAATGTATAGAGTGGATTTCTGATTAGTTTAAAGTGATCTGCATTGAAAAGAACAGTGCTTTTCTTTCAAAAATAAGGACATTTCAAAGTGACCCCAAACTTTTGAACGGTAGTGTATTTATTAAAAAAAAAAAAAAAAAGCCTAAGGCTTTTGCACAGTACTGCATATAAATGTTAAGCCTTGCTTGTTACTATATCAAAACATGGGCCACTTTTGACTGTAAAGTGGTTTATTCATTAAATCACAGCTATTATTTATGACCATATATGTAGTAATACAAGACCATTTAAAACACCTTGCAGAACATTCAACCTATTTTAAGTGTCCATCCATCTATTATCTGTTGCTGCTTATCCTGTTCTACAGGGTCATGGGCAAGCTGGAGCCTATCCCAGCTGACTACGGGCGAGAGGTGGGGTACACCCTGGACAAGTCGCTAGGTCATCGCAGGGCTGACACACAGACAACCATTCACACCTACGGTCAATATATGGCCCTTTTCCACTACCCTTTTTCAGCTCACTTCAGCTCGCTTCAGCCCGACACGGCTCGCGTTTCGACTACCAAAGAACAGCACGACTCAGCTCGCTTCAGCCCTGCTTAGCCCCTAAAACTCGCACCGTTTTGGAGTGGGGCTGAAGCGAGCCAAACCGAGCCGAGTGAGGCTAGGGGCGTGAGCAGACACTCCCCTGTGCACTGATTGGTGAGGAGGAGTGTCCTCACATGCCCACACACGCCCCGCGAGCACGCTGGGATCTGTAAACACCGTAAACCCGGAAGAAGAATAATTACGAATTACGAGAATTTCTGAAGCCTTATGTGCCTCGCCTCATCTATACGCTCTTGCCAGTATCTGTTGGCGTTGTCGGTGACAACAAGCCACAGCACCAAGACCAGCAACACTAACGACTCCATGTCCTCCATGTTTATTGTTTACTATCCGGGTCGTGAGACTACCGCTTAAAAGCTCACTGATGTCACTGTTTGCGCTGCTTAACGACATCACATGACGTCCACCCACTTTTGCTAACTCCACCCAATGTGTCCACCCACTTCCAGCCAGCACGGTTCAGCGCGGTTGTAGTCGAAATGCAACTCCAACAGCCCCGCTCAGCTCGACTCAGCCCAACTCAGCACGGCACGGCTCAGCCCGACTCAGCCGCGTTTGTAGTGGAAAAGCGGCATTAGAGTCGCCAGTTAACCTAACCTGCATGTCTTTGGACTGTGGGGGAAACCGGAGCACCCGGAGGAAACCCACGCGGACACAGGGAGAACATGCAAACTCCGCACAGAAAGGCCCTCGTCGGCCGCTGGGCTCGAATCCAGGACCTTCTTGCTGTGAGGCGACAGCGCTAACCACTACACCACCGTGCCACCCTCCATTTAAGAAGCTAGAGTGTTTATAAATACTGCTTTTTAACGAATTAGCCTTATGGGGTCTATGGAGCCTCACCAGGGATCTGTGACTTTTTTTTTTTGGTCGTTACAGCAGTGGATACCATACCTCAGTAAGCAACACAAGCTGACTTTTCTCTTTCAGCTAGTACTTCAGTTCCTGTTCATTTATACGAGACCTTCCTAAGGGCAGTCCCTACGTGTGTAAAATAACTGGAAGACAGGGAGAAGCCCATGTCATGTTTGGGCCATGATGAAATTTTTAGTTATTGATTACAAAGCCAAGGATAGTTCCATAATCGTTTCAGAGAACCTGCTTTAAATGAGGCCTATCAGAATAAAAAAATTTGGTATGCATTTGATAGTTATCATAGAGCAACTTTAGTTAATGTGATTTATTGATATTACTGACAAAGGGTATATTTACCTTGAGTACAATCTAATGTCTCAAAGAGGGTGTGGGTATATTTAACTGTTGTATAGCATTACGTGAACACACACATGGAACGTGTGCATGACTGCGTATGAAAGAGGAGTTCAGCTGACCTTGGGACACATCTCAGTTCCTTTCATGATGAGATTTCTGGCCACCTGCAATTTGCCGGTCACCTCTTCCAAACGTGCTGAGGCAATCCAGGCAGGGGGGTGGTGAGGGTTCGTCTCCCTTACTGACTTCAACAACAGACGTGCCTTCTTAATATCACTACACAAAAACCACACGCACAATCAGATAAGCCATGAAAGCTTGGAGAATCATTTATGGCTGGGGATATATTCAAGAGTAGCATTAACACACTCAAAATTAAATAGTTGAACAAATCATTCACTAAATATTTAATAACCAGATGCATTTAATTGATTGAAAAAAAAATCAGTACTATTTGAAGGATATCCTGTATAAAAAGGAAACAAGTAAATTACCTGATGTCACCTCCATGTGTTGGGATCATGGAGTTGAGGTCTGTCAGATAGCCTTTAGGGTCCACCACAGTCTGTCCACTCACAGAGTCAGAAACCTGAGCAAAAAATGCTAAATTTCGTTATAGCCCCTAATGATACAGGATAGTTTCAGCTTGGTCAGTGCTTAATGAAAGCATTCTACCTCATCTCATCTCATTATCTCTAGCCGCTTTATCCTTCTACAGGGTCACAGGCAAGCTGGAGCCTATCCCAGCTGACTATGGGCGAAAGGCGGGGTACACCCTGGACAAGTCGCCAGGTCATCACAGGGCTGACACATAGACACAGACAACCATTCACACTCACATTCACACCTACGGCCAATTTAGAGTCACCAGTTAACCTAACCTACATGTCTTTGGACTGTGGGGGAAACCGGAGCACCCGGAGGAAACCCACGCGGACACGGGGAGAACATGCAAACTCCACACAGAAAGGCCCTCGCCGGCCACAGGGGCTCGAACCCGGACCTTCTTGCTGTGAGGCGACAGCGCTAACCACTACACCACCGTGCCGCCCCAGCATTCTACCTATTATACTTAAATAATTGAATAGGAATAGTCTTGAATACAAGTAATTAAAACTTCTATTAAGCTGACGGACAAGTCAGAGTTAAACCAAGGCCAACCAGGCTCAGCATATTCAATATAGTCAAGCAAACCTTCAAATTACTGGGGACCTTTTAAAACCCAGTGGTTCAGAATAAGCAAGTTAGAAGTACATGGGCAATATAGCTAGAAAATGCATCACAAAGTTTCATTTCAGTTGATCTAGAGACTTGCTGATCAGTTTTAAATTGCCTACTTTTAATAATTAACCCCGCCGACAGTAGTCGGAGGGGTTATTATTTTCACCTGCGTCAGTCTGTGTGTGTGTGTGTGTGTGTGTGTGTGTGTGTATCTGTCTGTCTGTGTGTCTGCAAGATATCTCAAGAACCAATGGATCGATTTGGACCAAATTTTGTACGTGTTGCCAATCACCCAGGAAGGAAACCATTAAATTTTGGAGGTCAAAGGTCAAAGGTCAAGGTCATGGCAGAACTTCGAAATTTTCGCCAAATGTATTAATGACCTAAAACTTGTGAACAAAGTAAAAGGCCTAAGGTTAAGGTCATTGTCAAGGTTTGTCACTGATCGTTAACCCCTAGTGATGGCTGTGCAGGCGGGGTTTGCACTCGTTAGTGTGTCCCTGTCTAGTTACCATTACTGGTACCATTATTGGAACCCCTGCATGTAATACTTTGTACAACCTCCCTTTGGCAGTAAAACAGCACAGAGTCTTCTCCGATCACATTTTATAAAAATGGAAATGCAGAGCAGGGCATCAGAGACCATTCCTCTTTACACAATCTCTCCAGATCATTCAGGCTCCTAGACTGCACAAAGGTGGATTTCCCTCCTAACACACACACCTCCACTAGGGTGCATCAGTTGCCCCCTAAAAATGAAAAGTTCCTCCGATCATGATGCATTTTTGTTATGTTCCTTTTGGTAAGAAAACACACTGGGTGAAATATTTTGACAAAATTCAAAAGTTTAATGGTGGCACCTAGCCTGGCAAGCCAGACTAAATGTGAATATTTAGTCTGGCCTCGATCCGTAGACATTTCCGAAGCGGGTAGGAGGAACAAACCGCCGTCTTTCAAACTGTCTCTGTGCGTATAGGCCAACGCTCTGACCAATCAGCGCAACAGTGACTGTGACGTAGTCAGAGCGACAGAAAGCAGTGGGGGAGGCCTTGAAATAAATAATTTTTCAAAATGCGTATTAATTAATAAACAGGTTCTAGATATTAAGAAGTTCGGAGATAATGACCACAAGTTTGGAGTCTGTACCATATACACATTTTTTTCCAAGTGTTTTTCAAGGGTTTGCTTAACCTGTTTTTGAGAGTTTTTATTTAGTGGTGCTTGGTGAAATAATTTCCCTTAAATTTAAAATAACGGGAAAATAAGAAACAATCAAAAAGTAATGTTTCAAAGCTGTTTATTAATTCTTCGTACTGCACAAACTAGCCCATCCTTTTGGCTACGAGCGGAGCCAGCTGGTAGATCAGACTTTTGCCATAGCCGGTCGACAAAACAGCGAAAACGTCCTTCTTGAAAAGGAATGAGCGGAGAGCCTCTTCCTGCTCATGTTTCAACGAAAACTCCAAGTCTAATTCTTCTAAAACTGATTCCAAAGCGGAGTCAAACGCGCGCTGTTCACTAGCCGTAGCCATCTTTCCTGCTGTGCTTTCTCCAGCGTCGCGCAGTTTTGTCATCATTCCTGCAAAAGCCCGCCCAAAGAATCCAAACAAAAACCTTGCGTTGTGATTGGCGGGCACGATTTGATGCCCGGGGTGTTTTTGTTTATATGGTGCGAGGCTAGACCCACTCGCTAGGCAAAAAATATTTTTGGCCGCTAGGCGGTTGGGTCTAGTTTACTAGGCTAGGTGGCACCAGGAGCTCAAAGTTATGGAAAAAGCTGCTATTTTATGACTTTTATGACAAAATTTCGATCACTTTTCATGAAACATTATGGCACCTTATAGAGTATACCAAATATCTCAGATACACGTTTTTAGTACATATTCTAAATATATTATCAAGCACAGTTTGAGTTTTAGCTGTTCATTGAATCATTGTTCAACTACTTTTAAACAATACAAATGTATTATGAATCACATTAATGCTTCTCAATCCCTTGCGAAGGTTCTTAACATGATCTCTGGCTCACAAGGAATCAATAAATGGAGTCCAACATTGTGATTCAAACCTTACGTGAAAACATAAAATAAGCGTTTTTTGGCAAAAAATGAACCTCATGGTGCCACCATTAGACTTTTGAATATGGTCAAAAAATTTTACAGGATGTCTTTATTGGTGAAAAGGAACACCCAAACAAAAATGCATCAGATTTTATGAAATTGAGGGCAACTGATGCACCCTAACCGCCACGATTTCAGACCAACTTCTGTATGCATGTGAAATTATCTGTTTTGAATGTATGGTTACTTTAAATGTGTGTGGTAAAGGTCACAAAAGTTTTTAAATACTATAAGCAGCAGTTTGTGTGTATATAGGCACAACAGGCTTGGTATGCAAGTCATCATGCTCAGTATCGATATTTTGTGCAGTTTAAACTTCATGAGCTGCTGTACGATGCATTACGATCCCACTAGTGAAGAACATTGATTTCATATGTAAACTGATGCAATTCATAAGAGTTGTGCTGTTTCCTGAATAGTGCAGAGCGATATGTAAAGCTCAGGACATATAGGGACACTTCGCTAACCTTCATTCCTGACTATCATCATTAACACCACAATTAACTAAAGTAACAAAATACAACGTCGGCTTCTCTTAAAACTCTTCGGTCCAAGCCACCTTTTCCTACTTTTTCTCTACCCGCTTTCCTTGTGTAATAATGCTTGCATAACCTCAACCCTGTAATATACAAATCAAGTTACAAACTTATTTTTCCCCCCCCAGAACAACCTGGGCCATCAGAATATGAATGCTGCAGTAATGTCACATGGACGTATAAATAGTTATGACCATAAAAAGACAATAAGGGAAAAAATAAAACAAACTGAGTCTTACAAAAAAACTTTACTCACACCTCACAGAGAATAATAATAAAGGGTTTTGGCTTTCAAAAATTGTTCTCCCATGTCATCAGGGAGGGGAAGAAAAAAAATAAAAATAATTCATATATATATATATATATATATATATATATATATATATATATATATATATATATATATATATATATATATGAGTGATTCCACACTTATGGGTACTGAAATGGGGACATGAACTTATTCACCTAAAACCATTTCTTTTTTTACCATCAGGTCACAAAACATGTAATCTTTAATGAATGATATGTTAAAAGATAACTTTAATTTTCTGAGATGTAATAAAAACATTTATATGCCAAAGTCAAGCCTATGAGTTCCAAAATGATGTCTGTTACATTACTTCTGTTACGATTGTCCATCTCGCGTCTGTTACAAATTAATTACAATCTAGCTATATACCATGTTTATCTTATTGAAAGAATGTGTATGTTTATTCTACTACACATGTTTATTAATTATATTTGCTAAAACATCACCTTCCTATGTTTCAAAAAGTAATTCTACATTGTTAAAATTGAGAATATATATGTCCACAACACTTCTGTTACGTTCTGACTTTGGCATATAAATATGTTTTTATTACATCTCAGAAAATTAAAGTTATCTTTTAACATATCATTCATTAAAGATTACATGTTTTGTGACCTGATGGTAAAAAAAGAAATGGTTTTAGGTGAATTTTTAAAAATAAGTTCATGTCCCCATTTCAGTACCCATAAGCGTGGAATCACTCATATAAAAAATTTTCCTTCAGGTCAACACACAACACAAACCATTTACATTTTTAAAAGAGAAATCCTTCTGTTTTTCCTTTTACAACAAACAGTTGGATTATTATACAAGTAGTAGTAGTAGTAGTAGCAGTAGTAGTAGGCGCCCTCATAGAAAGGCTTGAAGGGAAAGTTAAATAAATGAAAAATGTATTAAACACCCACACCAATAATCCTTACAGATCCAAAAGGCTTCTATGACCTACAGTGCTAGGGCCCCGTTAATGAAAAACACCAAAAACAATAGCTTGGGCTATTGTGAATACAATAGGGCCTTGAACCCATGGTGCAGGCAGCCTCCAGTGGCTCCTGCACTTTCGATGCTCAGGCCCTAATGATCATCTATAATAACCCAAAATAAAATGATTGTCGTTTACATGATATTTATGTTATCTACTGCAATCAATGCTAGTGTAACCTGCCATTCCTAAAGAAAACACAGCAACTTAGTGAAATATTGGGGTGTAACAATTGGAAAAGTTTGATCAATGAATCAATTCAAAAATCTGAAAACACTGAAATGGATCAAGGCAATAACCATAAATGGATTATTATGAAATACAACTGATCAAAAAACAGAACCGATAACAGTGCAATATACATTTTAAATAGTGTAAATAGGATAGCAGCGGGGCGGCACGGTGGTGTAGTGGTTAGTGCTGTCGCCTCACAGCAAGAAGGTCCGGGTTCGAGCCCCGTGGCCGGCGAGGGCCTTTCTGTGCGGAGTTTGCATGTTCTCCCCGTGTCCGCGTGGGTTTCCTCCGGGTGCTCCGGTTTCCCCCACAGTCCAAAGACATGCAGGTTAGGTTAACTGGTGACTCTAAATTGACCGTAGGTGTGAATGTGAGTGTGAATGGTTGCCTGTGTCTATGTGTCAGCCCTGTGATGACCTGGCGACTTGTCCAGGGTGTACCCCGCCTTTCGCCCGTAGTCAGCTGGGATAGGCTCCAGCTTGCCTGCGACCCTGTAGAACAGGATAAAGCGGCTAGAGATAATGAGATGAGATGAGGATAGCAGCGTGATTTGTCTATAATGGATACTTAAAATATTAAACACTTATGAATTAACAGCAGGCCTATCCATTTCAGTGGTATTGTCAAATATCAAATTATTCCCTTAAGAACTGACATCACATAGCATGGAAGAAAAAGGTTTACACCCCTATTAAAGCCAGTTATTGTTGGTAAATTAGCAAAACTCCACTAAATAGGTTTTCTCATGGCTTCTACAAAGGCAAAGGAGACACCTTACATCATACAAGCCTTTGCTTACTCATTACATACCTGACTGAGCCTCATGTCCATTAGGGTGTTTCTGGCCTGGCCGATCTTTCTCATGTCCAGCTCTCCAGCCCCTGGCGTCATGCCCCCTGGATAGGGTGAGTTTAATCCCCCAGGGAAAGGCGTGTTCAAACCACTAAATTGCTGGGCAAAACAGGATATTATACAATTAGAAATGCACATCTGAAAATGTATTGTAACTTCAGATTTTCTGTTGATGTCTACTGATGTTACTTGTAAAGACCGAAAGAAATGAAGCACATGCAATGATGGAGCTCTGCATTATGCTTGGATCAACAGCGTTTTATTTAGAGGCTTAGGGCCCCCCCTTCTCAATTCAGTAAAATTTTGATTAGGAAGCTATTAGGTTGTCTGAGGTGTTCAGCGAGCTATATTATTATGTCTGAGGTGTTCAGTGAGCTACGTAATTACAGCATTTTAAGAGCAATTAAATTGTTTCCTCAGTTACTTTAATGCAAGAACAGTAACATGCAAAATCTGTAAACTGCAGCATGCAAACATGACTACAGGGATGCCAACTACTGTTGGCTGGTAGGATTTGATCAGTTCATTCAACTGTCTTGCTGTACACGGACTCAGGGCAGTTTGGGCTCCCAAGTAGCAGAGCAAGGGCAATATTTATTTAGGGCAGGGGGCATCATATGCTCCTCTGGGATACTATTTACATGGGGCTGATGAAGGGGACCCCTCCTCAGGCCTGTGTCAGAGCAGCAGACACTGCAAACTCAAGCTCAAAGGGGGATAAAAAAAAAAAAAAAAATTCAAAAGTCACCAAGCTGATCAAACGAAGCGAGCACAAATTATGTCCTCTGTAATGCATAAAATAAATACATTTTAAAAATTTCACATTTCAAAGTCTGGGCCAGACACACACTTGACAACTTGCCACATCCCCTTTTCTGAAACACTAATTATTTAACAATTCAAGTATAGCCGATATGTTATGAAGATGAAACTTGCTAAATATATGAAATGCTTGATGCAGTATCAAATGCAATCAAAACTGGCATATGGGTTAATTTATATGAAAATCACTAGAGGCGTTCCAACTAACCAGCTTCGATTTGTTTCATACTTTCTGAAAACAAGTGTCACTATCCCCAATAAATAGTGTGCAAAATTTCAGGCTTTAATCTGCATTTGACGATAGAGGCTTTAAAAGGGCATAGTCCTAATTTTACTAGAAAACAAGTGCTACAGAAAAAAAGTTAGAAAGTTTCCCCCAAGTCAACACTTAAGAATGATTCAAGCTAGAGACATAAAACGCTCAGGGTCTGTTGTCTAGTATAAAATGTAACTTCTAAAATACGTGATTTATTACTGGTGAGCAAGCAATTAATTATTTGTCAATGCAAGTATTTTACTTTGTTTTACTATATTCATCAGGCAATAAACTGGAAAATATTCAACTGTGAATCTTCCATTTTAGAAGCTGAATACATCTTGTACTAGACAGAGCTGTTGCTACTTTTTTATACTAGAAAAAAAAATTGTAAAATTAAGGGAAGCTAAATGTCTCAGAATTTGTAGCTTGACAGAAGGAGGGTTCTGGCGAGTCAAACATTAAATACCCCCACCCCAAGTCTTTTTTGCCATTTATCCATTAACAGATCGAGTAGAACAGGGGTGGGCAATTATTTTTTCCATGAGGCCACATGAGAAACAGAAAATTTTGTGGAGGGCCGGACCATAAGGCTGAACTAAATTCTGCATAATATTAATTGCATTTCTTTATATAAAGCAGTAAATAACATTGTTTTTACAAGCTGCTAAGACTGGTAAGCGTATGGAAAAAACGAAGTTGCCTTACAAAAAATGTCATTTATTCAATCAAATTTCCCAAAACAATGGTTCACAAAATGTGAACGTTTGTACCATTTTTTTCAGTCACATTCACCCCAAAACACAATAAAGACATCACAATATTGTCTTTCTACTCCAAATATCAAGCAAGATACATCATATTATAATAATGATGCCCACATTTGTAGTCTAATCACCTCATTTGGTGTTTTTTATTTGTTCAGTGAGAGAAATCTAGTCTCTGTTGGTCTTTAACGAGTGCGTCAGAGTCAGGTTGAATGTCTGAGGTGGAGATGTGAAGCACAGCTGACAGATGATCATCAGTCGATTCGGTGTAGGTATCAGATCTACAGATCGGCTCGGGCTCCGGCGCCTGCTGGTGACGTCACACTATGTGATTGGCTGGACCGTTTGAAGGATGATGTACAAGTTTGTGGTTGGTCTGGACAAATTACGGAAGTAGTTATCGCGGGATTAGGTTTCGTGGGATTTCATGTCATGTTCATGTCGTGCGCATTGCGTTTTTGTTGAACACAACTTCAAAATAAAAGCAATGCGCATTCAGTCCATGCATGAGGTAAAATTAGAAAATACGTTTATTTTGTAATTTCTAATTAACCTTACGCGGGCCGGTCAGAATGAACCAAAGGGCCGGATGCGGGCCGGAAAATGCCCAGGTCTGGAGTAGAATATACAAATAAAGCTCTGTCTTAATTTTAAAACTACACTGGATCTGGTTAAGTCTCTAAATAATTGATAACATTTCAGGCCTTTTTGTATTGCAACAGTTGTCCAAATATATTTAGATAGTTAGCCATCTAGTAGAGATTTGCTGCCAGTTTTGGGGGGGAATTATTAAAATGATAAATTATAAACGGAACAGATTCCCAATCAGTTATAAACTAATAAACTTATCTATCCATTATTACATTTTAATAACGTGGCTTTGTGTATTCAATAAATTAACAAATGAGTGAGAAAAATAAAAATTAAGAAAAATAAAATTCCATTAAAGAATGTTACCCCTTGACGAGGGTCAACAGTAGTGTGGTTCTCTCCAGTCTGCAGATGTTTAGCAAAGAAGCTGTCGGGCACTGGCGTGAGTTTCTCATAACGTGGGTTCCTTTGTCTCTTGTTTCTGGCATCACCCACATCAGGAATACTCAACCACTCTTCTTCCGTCACCTCAGCTAGTTTCCTCTACACAAACCAAGAACAGGAAATCTATAAAAGGTTTAATTGTCTACATGCACATGCTTATCACACACAATGTACAACCCCAATTCCAAAAAAGTTGGGATGCTGTGTAAAATGTAAATTAAAACCCACACAAACAATGTGATATTCGCAAAATCATGGAAACCCTATATTTCATTGAAATAAAAGTACACAGATGACATATCAAATGTTGAAACTGAGAAGTTTTTACTGTTTTTGGAAAATACATGCTCATTTTGAATTTGATGCCAGCACCAGATTTAAAAAAAAAAAAGTTGGATCAGAGGTATGCATCACCTCTACTTTTAACAATACACTCAACGTATGGGAACCAATTGCTGTAGTTTTGAAAGTGAAATGCTGTCCCGTTCTTGCCCGATATACAATTTCAGTTGCTCAACAGTTTGGGTTCTCCTTTGTTGTATTTTGTACTTCATAATGCACTAAATGTTTTCGATAAGAGACAGGTCTGGATTGCAGGCAGGCCAGTTTAGCACCCAGACTCTTTTACTGTATGGTTCCATAGTTGCAATGCATGCAGAATGTGGTTTGTCATCGTCTTGCTGAAATAAGCAAGGCCGTCTCTGGAAAAAATTGTCTGGGTAGCAGCATGTTGCTACAAAACCTGTATACATCATTCAACATTAAATGGTACCTTCCCAGATGTGCAAACTACCGATGCCACATGCACTAATGCACCCACATACCATCACAAATGCTGGCTTTTGAACTGTGTGCTCATAAGCTAACTGGATAGTCCTCCTCCTCTTTAGCCTGGAGGACACGTCATCCATGATTTCCAAAAAGAATTTCTAATTTTGATTCGTCAGACCTCGGGACAATTTTCCACTTCGCCTCAGTCCATCATAAAAGAGCTCAGGCCCAGAGAAGGTGGTGGTCTTTCTGGATATTGTTTAAATATGGTTTCAACTTGGATTTGTGGATGCAGTAATAAACTGTTTTCACAGACAATTGTTTTCTGAAGTGTTCCTGAGCCCATACAATGATTTCCACTACAGACACGTGTCTGCTTTTAATGCAGTGTCACCTGAAGGCATGAAGATTGCGGGTGTCTGTCAGTTTTCAGCCTTGTCTCTTGCATACAGAGATTTCTCCAGATTCTCTGAATCTTTTAATGATATTATGTACCACGATGATGCGATCCCCAAATTCTTTGCAATTGTACATTGAGGAACGTTATTCTTAAATTGTTGCACTGTTTGCCCACGCAGTCTTTCACAGAGCGGTGAACCCCTCCTCATCTTTACTTCTGAGAGACTCCGCCTCTCTGGGACACTCCTTTTATACCTAGTCATGTTACTCACCTGTTGCCAATTAACCAAATTAGGTTTTTTTTTTTTTTTTTAAGGTTTACACAACTTTTCCAGTCTTTTGCTGCCTGTCCCAACTTTTCCTGAAAGATGCTGCTGGCATCAAATTCAAAATAAACATTTCTCAAAACACAAAATTTCAGTTTCAACATCTGATATGCCATCTTTGTACAATTTTTAATGAAATATAAGGTTTCCATGATTTGCAAATCACCACATTCTGTTTTTATTTACAGTTTACACTGTAGCCCAACCTTTTTGGAACTGAATGATACAACTAATCAAATAAACAATGTTCACTGTCCACAAGAACGTACAGGGAACAAAATGTACCTTCAGATCTGAGAATTGCTGTTGGATCTTGGGCCGCTCCATACGATATTTCTCTATCTCCTCCTTTTCTCTCAACTCCCTATGCAAGAGCAAACATAATAAATGTTTAAAGGAAAAAGGAGAAAAAAAAAAAAAAAACCACCACATACTAATACAGACTTATTAGAGAAACACCATCGTGCACCTTACTTTATAACAGAAACCAATGCTGACAACACCTATGGACCTGACATACAGTACTCCAAGTCTAACTCTTGTCTACTGTCTTTAAAAAGAGGAAGCGCTGACCTTCTTTCCTTCCGTCTCTCATCCATCCGCTTGTCCAGCGCTGCATAAATGGCATCTGCTTCTTCATCATCTTTCTCATAAGGTCCACTTGAGAACAGGCTACCAGCATACCCATTAAACTACAGAACATGGAATATAAAGTTCATCTCATCTCATTATCTCTAGCCGCTTTATCCTGTTCTACAGGGTTGCAGGCAAGCTGGAGCCTATCCCAGCTGACTACGGGCGAAAGGCGGGGTACACCCTGGACAAGTCGCCAGGTCATCACAGGGCTGACACATAGAATATAAAAGTTGCTCAAGTTAAATAAATAAATAAATTCCAAAAGACATGGAGGATCTACAAGCAGTAGGCTACTGTTATTTATACCAGTGGTTCTCAAATGGGGGTACTTGGAGGCACTCCAGGGGGTACGTGAGATTTAAAAACTGATAGATAGATAGATAGATAGATAGATAGATAGATAGATAGATAGATAGATAGATAGATAGTAGCATCAATTCAAAAGTCATTATAAATCTCATCTCATTATCTCTAGCCGCTTTATCCTGTTCTACAGGGTCGCAGGCAAGCTGGAGCCTATCCCAGCTGACTACGGGCGAAAGGCGGGGTACACCCTGGACAAGTCGCCAGGTCATCACAGGGCTGACACAGACCACCATTCACACTCACATTCACACCTACGGTCAATTTAGAGTCACCAGTTAACCTAACCTGCATGTCTTTGGGCTGTGGGGGAAACCGGAGCACCCGGAGGAAACCCACGCGGACACGGGGAGAACATGCAAACTCCGCACAGAAAGGCCCTCGCCGGCCACGGGGCTCGAACCCGGACCTTCTTGCTGTGAGGCGGCAGCGCTAACCACTACACCACCATGCCACCCCGAGACACTAATACTATAATAAATATATGCACTGCTTGTTAGATCATTCGCAAAAATTGGCAAGAGTAGCCAGCTACCTCATCGTAGTTGGTGTCATTCAGGTCCTCGTCATCATCATCCTGGCTGTTCTTCTTCATTTGATCACCCACTGTCCTCTTGCCCGGAGGTGCATGCCGGTCATCCACTGGATCATTCGCATCTCGAGCAGGACCAATATCGGATCGTGTGGTGAAACCAGTGGCTCTAGAGGAGACAAACAAATTTTCAACTGTGCATTTAACAGTAGCAAGTCATAGTGCTGGGAAATAATCTTCGCCAACAGCCCTGATACACACACAACATTCCATGACAACTCGCCAAGGGACCCGCATGAACCCATGACAAGAACTGGGAAAAGTTCTGAATTTTGGATGAGTTTGCATGGAATGTCCTTCCACTCCCCCCCCACTCAGGACAATCTCGGCCATCAGAATATGAATGCTGCAGTGATGCCACATGAATATATAAATAGGTATATGACCATAAAGACGAGAAAAAAAAACAAAAACAAATTGAATCACACAAACCTTTACTCAAAAATCACACAGAGAACAATAATGAAAAAGGGTTTTGGCTTTTGAAAATTGTTCTCCAAAGTCTTGGCAATCGGGGGGGAAAAAAAAATTTAAACACAAACTAAAGTTGTTTTTCTTTTTCCAAAAGCAGTCCTTCTGCTTTTCATTTGCAACAAACGGTTGGATTATTATAACAATAATAAGTAGCAGAGCCCCATACTTCAGAGAATATGGTAAGACATCGACCTGATTTTTGATGGCTTTGACCGTACGACGAACATGTACCACCACAGGGAACCCAATCATCAGTGCAAGGCAACGTAGTTCATAAACACCTGACAACAAAATTAATCGCTTTACAGAAGGGTTTTTATCCAGGGTTTATTTTAAATTTTTTAATAATGCTTTTTAAATACATAACATGGGATTATTTACTAACATTTTACAGAAAAGATTCATGAAAGTTTAATAGAAAACTAACAAACAGTTTTATTAGTCCACTAACGTGTTGGACAATTGACAGTTTGTCATGTAAGGGCGACAGACGGATATAAGCGCAGGAAGAGTTTCATGAAAGCATGCTAGCAAACAGATCCAAAACGGAGAAAAGGCAGAGTGAAAAACTGGCAGTGGTCAAGTGAGGTACAGACAGGATATCAGGGGTAATGCAATACTCAAAGTCCAAAAACACAAACAGGGTCAAAACCAGAAAAAAGATACAAAATGTAAGGCTTGGGCGGCACGGTGGTGTAGTGGTTAGCGCTGTCGCCTCACAGCAAGAAGGTCTGGGTTCGAGCCCCGTGGCCGGCGAGGGCCTTTCTGTGTGGAGTTTGCATGTTCTCCCCGTGTCTGCGTGGGTTTCCTCTGGGTGCTCCGGTTTCCCCCACAGTCCAAAGACATGCAGGTTAGGTTAACTGGTGACTCTAAATTGACCGTAGGTGTGAATGTGAGTGTGAATGGTTGTCTGTGTCTATGTGTCAGCCCTGTGATGACCTGGCGACTTGTCCAGGGTGTACCCCGCCTTTCGCCCGTAGTCAGCTGGGATAGGCTCCAGCTTGCCTGTGACCCTGTAGAACAGGATAAAGCGGCTAGAGATAATGAGATGAGATGAATATAAGGCTTTCGGAAAATCTGCGCGTTACTGAGAGTCCTTATATGTATGTGTTGTGATTGAGCTCTAATCAGGAACAGGTGCATGGTAATTAGTCCTAATGGCACACGCACACGTTGCAGTCTGCGGCTGCATGCGCCAAGCTCCAAAGCGCGTGGGATGTGAGAGATGTAACCAGACAACTATTTGACACAGCAAGTTTGATATACGATCGTAACTATATAGTAACGACGTAAAGTCAACGCGCTGGTTCACTGCTGTCCGCCAGGCACCCAGCAGAGTCACACCATAATAAATGTCATGGTGGTGTTTCTGGTCCATGGCATGCGGTGTCAAAGAAAGGAATAAATCTGTATTCGTAACTGTGATGTGTCTCATTATCAGCATCACTGTCAAGACAAAGCAGCAATTTATTGACGCCAAATACACAACACTACACAATTTGATGCTCATATGCTGTTGTAATATATGGACATGAGTGTTCTACTGGGAAATACACCACTTGTATTTTTCATACGAGCTACATCCGGGACATGAAGAACCAAAACCGTGACATAAATCTGTGTCACTCGTGAGGAAATCGATGGATTGTTTTGATAAATTTGGGTGTTTTTTATTGGTGAACATGTCTATATAATAAAACAATGTCACACATTGGCTTGAAAATATGAAGTTTATCTTCTAGTGTTGAAAAATACATTGCTTCGCTCACTCGTAACATATATATTATTCACCACTCGAAGATACACATCATATCTTCATGCAACTGTGAAATATCCATTTTTTTTTTAGGGCTGTCCGATATATCGAATATACTCGATATATCGCGAAAATTCTGTGTGCGATACATAAAATTATTATATCGTAACTATCCAGTATTTTATGGTCATCTTCCGACTTGCGTTTGTTTCATGTTTGTTTAAAACCTTTCCCGGTGGTTTTCTCCCTGTCCCTCAGGCAGTAACGTGAGAGGCTGCCTAAGGGTAAAGAAAACAATAACGTCACACACTCACCAACCAATCCCGGGCGACATCTCGGTGCTGAAAGGAACTTCCGGGAAGATTTTCTAGTTTCGGTTGTGTTGCCAGATTGGGTGCTTTTAAGTGCATTTTGGCGGGTTTTGAACATATTTTGAGCTGGAAAACGTTAGCAGTATCTGGCAACACTGCCGGCGGGAAGATTTCCTGGTTTCGGTTTACAGCGCTGACTCTGACAGTTCGTGCAATCGCTGATTCTGCACAGGCTACCGTGTAAGCTCTGTCAATTTCAGCGACAAATTACTTCCTAAAAGAACTAGTAAGGGGTCAGTCAACTGGCATTTTTTGGATATCGCGAGGAGGACGTGGAACAGCAAATGCCAGTTTGTAAAGTGTGCAAAAAAAAAAAAGTCATCACGAAAGGCAGCAGCACTACAAATATGTTCCATCACCTCAAACTCACCCGGTACAGTATGAAGAGTCTCTTAAACTCCGAACTACTTGCCCACGAGCCACATCTTTGTTGAATAAAAATAGTCTTATTTCAACTCAACTGTGATTAATCACTAACATGAAAATTTAAAATGTGTTGTTGAAAACCACCTGTAAAGTTAACCAAGAATGTTATTTAATCTGCAGGGATTGTAGTGAAAACAGTAAAGAGTAAAAGTTAGATTTCATGGGGTCCTTTAGAGGAGATTTAAATATATCGAGTTATATATCGTGAAATGGAGAAAATGTATCGGGATAATATCTTCATACACTCATCAGGAGCTCCACTTTCAGGCACTGCCTAAATATCTATATTACTAATGACCTAGTGGGATGTCCAGTGTTCTCCACAGGCGCTTTTAAAATGGCGCACCACCACGTTATAATTCTGGCCTGCCACCCTTCCCTTGGCCAAAAAAAAGTAACTTCATTCATATCCACCAAATCAATCGTAAAGTATTCGCTTTATTATAATGTTGTAACTATTTAACACGCAGAAGACCATTAAACGAATGCATATGGGGCTACCTGAAGCGGCCACATGATTGCAATAGAAAACCATCCGGCCGGCTGCATACAGATTGTGACACAGAGCTCTGCAGCTTGAGGTCTATCCCTGTGTTACACTACACCACACCACAGTACACCATACTGACACGGAGTAATGCTGGAAGCTACAAGCTGCAGCTAGCCAGCAGCTAAATAACTTTGCGGGTGCACACGCCGTGCAACGGTTACGCTTATCTATCGTCTTTTCTGACCATACACAATCATATAACAGCGTGCACACACTAGTTAAGTTCAGGTCTTTTATTTTACATATCTTTTACCCCTTTTCCACCAAAGCGGTTCCAGGGCTGGTTCAGGGTCAGTGCTTAGTTTGGAACTGGGTTTTCTGTTTCCACTGACAAAGAACTGGCTCTGGGCCAGAAAAAAACAGTTCCAGGGTAGCACCAACTCTCTGCTGGGCCAGAGGAAAGAACCGCTTAAGACCAACGACAATAGCGAGACCGCGAGAGGGCGCCATTTTTAAATAAGCAACGAGATATCATGGATGCAGTAAAGCAGAAGTCATCCATTATTGTTGTTGCTGCTGCTGCTGCTTCTTCTTCTCCGTGTTGTTGTTGCTTCGACGTTCGCGCGAAGGTTTATGCAAACGCAGCGACGTAACTGACGTATACAGTGATGTAATGACGTGGCTCCCCTTAGCACCCCGAGCTATGGAAAAGCAAACTGGTTCTCAGCTGGCTCGAAAGTTGAACGAGTTGTGAACCAGCACCGGCCCCGAACCAGCCCTGGAACTGATTTGGTGGAAAAGGGGTATGTGATTGTGTAGGCGAGAGCTGCATTTTCCCGGTGCTTCACTGTTTGTTTACTGCAGGACTTCCGGGTTCCTGGGTCAAAGGACCCGAACTACAGAGGCCGGGGTGGCTTTGCAGTGCCAGTCTCGTGCATACGCACCAGCTCGTGCATGGATTGGAGTGGTTTCACCCAATTAACATTAATTATGTGTATTGTAAAAAAAAAATGTAAGCATTTATTGTAATTGGGTATTTTGTTTATGAATTATAGAGATTACTGGCATGCACTTAGACCTGAAATTGTTATGTAAATGTATGGTTTATGGCAGGGCTTTTCAAAGTGTGGGGCGCCCCCCCCCCCCAGGGGGCATCAGAGTTCTTCGGGGGGGGCGCAACGTGAGGAAAAATAAAACCAGAATAAGTTACTATTGCGGACATTTAGCGAACTTCAGCTAGCCTTTACCAGAGACAAAATGGATCGATTTTTAGTACAACCCCGATTCCAAAAAAGTTGGGACAAAGTACAAATTGTAAATAAAAATGGAATGCAATAATTTACAAATCTCAAAAACTGATATTGTATTCACAATAGAACATAGACGACATATCAAATGTCAAAAGTGAGACATTTTGAAATTTCATGCCAAATATTGGCTCATTTGAAATTTCATGACAGCAACACGTCTCAAAAAAGTTGGGACAGGGGCAATAAGAGGCTGGAAAAGTTAAAGGTACAAAAAAGGAACAGCTGGAGGACCAAATTGCAACTCATTAGGTCAATTGGCAATAGGTCATTAACATGACTGGGTATAAAAAGAGCATCTTGGAGTGGCAGCGGCTCTCAGAAGTAAAGATGGGAAGAGGATCACCAATCCCCCTAATTCTGCACCGACAAATAGTGGAGCAATATCAGAAAGGAGTTCGACAGTGTAAAATTGCAAAGAGTTTGAACATATCATCATAGGGGTGTGAGATCTGACGATATAAAATCGTTAAGAATAAGAACGAGTAGAAGATCGCAGACGATCTGCCAAAGTGGAGAAATCGTATAGATCGCCTTGGCCAATGAGCGCAATAACTTTTTTCCCCTTTGGGTACAATAACTTGACGTTCTATGCTGGTTCCCGCCGACGCGGCAGACGCAAGATGTCCTTAACCTGTAGAGGGACTGAAAATCTGCGATCGCGGAAAACGGACGGAAATCGCGGAATTATGCATCTGAAACGGAATTTGTCAGAAATGGAATCTACACATTCTAAGCTTGGGGAGGCTGGGACCTCCCCTGCCCGAGCTACGGGCGTCCAAAGTGGGGCTGGAGCCGCCGATGGGAAAACGAAACTAAAGCCGAGCACCGTGGCTCTTCGTCCCGAGGCACTGTAAAGTCGGGCTGGAGCCCGGGATAGAAACGAAACCTAAACGGAGCCCAGCAGCACACCTCGTGGCGAATTACATCCCGAGGCGTGGGGCTGGCGCGCCGTGCCCGCGCTGGTTCTTTGGGGAGAGTGCAGAGGTCTCTGGCTGTCAAGTTTGGGGAAGCTTCTTTAAATATAAACTACATTTCGAGCACAAGAGGCTGGTGCTAGCAACATTCAAACAGCCACAATAAAGCTATGCAGAAGCCTCCCCACCACCAGTCTGGACCATTTTCAAAAAGCTATTTGGTGTTTTGATATTTAAATCATTTCAAAATAACCGAAGACTGTGTGTTATTCAACATTTCATATTTTACTTTTTTTATATTCTAAGAATGCACTTTATCAGAGTGAGGGTGTTCACTTTATCAGAGTGATGTTTACTTAGTGTTGTTGTCTTCACAACCAATAGTGCACTTAATCAGTGTTAGTGTGTTTACAATGTTTGCACATGCAAAATTGCTACTATTCATTAAAATCTGTTCAGAAAGGTTTGTAGCCCCAAAATGCCTGTTTTTGTTTTTTTCGATGGAAGATCGTGATTAAAAAAATCGAAATCGAGATTTTATGTTAAAAAATCGTGATATGACATTTTTGCCATATCGCCCACCCCATCATCATCATCATCATCATCATCATCTACAGTGCATAATATCATCAAAAGATTCAGAGAATCTGGAAGAATCTCTGTGCGTAAGGGTCAAGGCCGGAAAACCATACTGGGTGCCCGTGATCTTCGGGCCCTTAGACGGCACTGCATCACATACAGGCATGCTTCTGTATTGGAAATCACAAAATGGGCTCAGGAATATTTCCAGAGAACATTATCTGTGAACACAATTCACCGTGTCATCCGCCGTTACCAGCTAAAACTCTATAGTTCAAAGAAGAAACCGTATCTAAACACGATCCAGAAGCGCACATGTCTTCTCTGGGCCAAGGCTCATTTAAAATGGACTGTGGCAAAGTGGAAAACTGTTCTGTGGTCAGACGAATCAAAATTTGAAGTTCTTTATGGAAATCAGGGACGCCGTGTCATTCGGACTAAAGAGGAGAAGGACGACCCGAGTTGTTATCAGCGCTCAGTTCAGAAGCCTGCAGCTCTGATGGTATGGGGTTGCATTAGTGCGTGTGGCATGGGCAGCTTACACATCTGGAAAGACACCATCAATGCTGAAAGGTATATCCAGGTTCTAGAGCAACATATGCTCCCATCCAGACGACGTCTCTTTCAGGGAAGACCTTGCATTTTCCAACATGACAATGCCAAACCACATACTGCATCAATTACAGCATCATGGCTGCGTAGAAGGGTCCGGGTACTGAACTGGCCAGCCTGCAGTCCAGATCTTTCACCCATAGAAAACATTTGGCGCATCATAAAACGGAAGATACGACAAAAAAGACCTAAGACAGTTGAGCAACTAGAATCCTACATTAGACAAGAATGGGTTAACATTCCTATCCCTAAACTTGAGCAACTTGTCTCCTCAGTCCCCAGACGTTTACAGACTGTTGTAAAGAGAAAAGGGGATGTCTCACAGTGGGAAACATGGCCTTGTCCCAACTTTTTTTTTTTAAAGATTTTTTTTTGGGGCTTTTTTCACCTTTATTGGATAGGACAGTGTAGAGACAGGACAGGAAATGAGCGGGAGAGAGAGATGGGGAGGGATCGGGAAATGACCTCGGATCGGAATCGAACCTGGGTCCCCGGATTTATGGTATGGCGCCTTAGCCACCTGAGCCACGACGCCCCCGTCCCAACTTTTTTGAGATGTGTTGTTGTCATGAAATTTAAAATCACCTAATTTTTCTCTTTAAATGATACATTTTCTCAGTTTAAACATTTGATATGCCATCTATGTTCTATTCTGAATAAAATATGGAATTTTGAAACTTCCACATCATTGCATTCCGTTTTTATTTACAATTTGTACTTTGTCCCAACTTTTTTGGAATCGGGGTTGTACCTAAAGCTACAGTGAGTGAGGAGACAGAGTCTGGGCCAAGCAAAAAAAACAGATCCTCCAGGATATTGCGATTTGCAACTTCAACGCAAATTCAACCAATCCCCGCGAATTCAGGGCGGTGTTGCAATTATATCCAATCACCGCAACTTTCCCGCAAATTTGACCAATCGTTGGCGTCGTCTTGAGGTGACGTCGACAAACTACCTTCCGCCTTACTTCTGTGTATACGTTCAAGAGAAGCAGCATGTGCGCAGTGTTGCCAGATTGGGCGGTTTCAAGTGCATTTTGGCGGGTTTTGAACATATTTTGGACTGGAAAACAGCAGTATCTGGCAACACTGCATGCTGTGCGAGTCAGTGTTTATGCAGGCTTAAATTCTGTTACTGAAAGTGTGTTATGTTTACAGTGAAGGACTGTGTGCACTTTATTTTTTTTTTACTTAATACAAGAAATTAATGGATGCCAACATTTTTGCCAAAATGGTATTTTATTTTCCATTGTTTAGGCAGCTTCAGCATCATACTGTGAGATTCTGTTCAAATTGTTTTTTTTTTTCTTCTATGAAGCCTGAGCCATTTATTTTATTAGTTTATAATTACGGCGGCACGGTGGTGTAGTGGTTAGCGCTGTCGCCTCACAGCAAGAAGGTCCTGGGTTCGAGCCCCGGGGCCAGCGAGGGCCTTTCTGTGTGGAGTTTGCATGTTCTCCCCGTGTCCGCGTGGGTTTCCTCCGGGTGCTCCGGTTTCCCCCACAGTCCAAAGACATGCAGGTTAGGTTAACTGGTGACTCTAAATTGACCGTAGGTGTGAATGGTTGTCTGTGTCTATGTGTCAGCCCTGTGATGACCTGGCGACTTGTCCAGGGTGTACCCCGCCTTTCGCCCGTAGTCAGCTGGGATAGGCTCCAGCTTGCCTGCGACCCTGTAGAAGGATAAAGCGGCTAGAGATAATGAGATGAGATGAGTTTGTAATTACTGTTTAATTTAGTCTTCAGGAGAGACTGCCTGCACACAGTACTAGTATTAGTTTTTTTTTCTTACATGAAAGCTGAGGCATTTATATTATATTTTAAGGTAACTTCATGTTGTGCTGTGAGGTTCTCTGCACTTTAACTTTTGAACCAACAGGTGCATTTGGATAAGTAAAGCCTATTTTTCTGCATTTTTGTAGTCCTGGTAATCTTTTATATTGGTAAAGTTGTTTATAGGACCATTTCTCAGTGTCTTTGTTTTTTTAATCAATAGTTTTTCAGTAATAACTTAATATTTAACATATCACTCAATTTTAATCACAAAAAGAGAAAATCGTAACAATTTCTCGCAACTTTCACTTCCTCCCGCAATGTAATCGCAACAAAAACCTAAAAAACACCGCAACTTTCATTGCAATTTTTTGGAAACCCCCGCAACATCAGACATTTTAGCCTGCAACAATCACAAAAAAGGCCCGCGAAATCCTGGGGGGACTGAAAAAAGAAGGAAGCATGACCACAATTATTTAAAGTTTGGATTTTCATGGACTGGATCTGAAGATGCTTCACTGCCACAGTGTGTTGTCTGCCAAGAGGTGCTAGCTAACGATGCTATGAGATGTTTAAAATGTGTAAAACAAGATGTTTTAAAAAGCACAGATGTTTAAAATGTGAAAAAAAAAAGTGTACAACAACCATTTTTTAAAAATACGAATGGAACATTAAGTATAGCAACAACAAAAATTGTAAGGGGGACGCTGTTGTTTATTTGCTCTCCGAGGGGGGGGCTGACTCTCCCACACTTTGAAAACCCCTGGTTTATGCGACGTTGGTAATATAAAGTAATTGGTATCTTCCAGTGGGTGGGGACAGGCCACTATATCTAGCCCTCTGAAGGGAGGTGGATTAGTTGGGTCATGGGCACTGTTATGGAGTAGTCCTGTAATGTGCATGCAATCAGGTGGTTCAAACATAGTGCAATACAGTATTCTGTTTTGTAGACAAAATTTTTTTTTGTAATAATTACTTGAACTGGGGCAGCATGGTGGTGTAGTGGTTAGCGCTGTCGCCTCACAGCAAGAAGGTCCGGGTTCGAGTCCCGTGGCCGGCGAGGGCCTTTCTGTGTGGAGTTTGCATGTTCTCCCTGTGTCCGCGTGGGTTTTCTCCGGGTGCTCCGGTTTCCCCCACAGTCCAAAGACATGCAGGTTAGGTTAACTGGTGACTCTAAATTGACCGTAGGTGTGAATGTGAGTGTGAATGGTTGTCTGTGTCTGTGTGTCAGCCCTGCGATGACCTGGCGACTTGTCCAGGGTGTACCCCGCCTTTCACCCGTAGTCAGCTGGGATAGGCTCCAGCTTGCCTGCGACCCTGTAGAACAGGATAAAGCGGCTAGAAATAATGAGATGAGAATTACTTGAACTTTTATTTTATCCTTTTTTTGGCTGCTCCCAATTAGAGGTCGCCACAGCGGATCTTGCGTCTTCATCGCTCCCTGTCTTCTGCATCCTTCTCTACCACGCCTGCCACTTTCATGTCCTCTCTCACCACATCCATGTATCTCCTCTTTGGCCTTCCTCATTTTCATGTGCCTGGCAGCTCCATCCTCAACATTCTCCTTCCAACATGCTCTGCATCTCTTCTCAGGATGTGCCCATACCATCTCAGTCTCATCTCTCTTAGCTTCATTCCCCAAACTCTCCACATGTGCTGTCCCTCTGATGTGCTCGTTCCTTATCCTGTCCAACCTTAACATCCTCAACTCCGCCACCTCCAACTTTGCCTCCTGTCTCTTCGTCAAGGGTACGGTCTCCAATCCATACATCACAGCTGGTCTCACTACTGTCTTATACATCTTACCTTTCACTTTTGTTTTATAATAATTTATTGAACTTTTATTTTATTATTATAATTTATTGCGTGTCAAATTTCTGCTGCTACTTTGGGAAACCGGACCCAATAAAACATCTCTGACTATTGTCCATCTGATGATATGTACAGTAAGGTGGTAATTTTTTTGTAAAATGATTTTAACAATGATTTAGCACTTCCTATCCATTTATTGGCCAGTTTCACTGCCAAACAAAGCCCAAAAGTCTGTCAGCTTCAAGGCCCCCCCACCGGGGCTTCGCCCCTGGACCCTGTTGGGGGCCTAGGCGGCCCCCAAACCCCCGCCACCATCTTTTATTTTTGAGAAGTGGAGAACCCTGATGTCCAACTCACAGAAATCATAAAACGTTGAAGGATGTAGTAGTGAGTTACCCAGTGGGATGAAGGATTTACCACAAATATTATACAACCGTTATGTATCCGGCGTGTATTATTGTCATATAACAGCACTGTCTGTCGTGTTAATCCATCTATAAATAAATATAAATAATAATTAGATTAAACCGCACAACAGCCCCCCCCCCCCCGTACAAACTGAATAGGCCATTTGCAGGAATTGGTCACGTGTCAATTTTCCCCATAGCAACAAGCCCGTGGTGGGCAAGCTAACTTGACATTCCTTGACAACCATAAGAGTTTGACTGGCAATGTGAAGCAATCCATTTCTATAATAGCTGTTTTTACCTTTTCTACTGTCTTTTTTGACCCGAATTTCCGTGTGTACTTGGAAAAGGTTTGTGGTTTTAACTTCTGTCGTAAGTTAAAGCGAATCATTGGCCGTAAAAGAGAGTTTTTTTGGACTCAAGCTGGTCACCGCCGAAAGAAATTCACGTGCGAAATGGCGGATTTCTCAGAAATGTTTATAACTTACAATTTCTCTTTATCTAACTTTATCATTCGCTTAATGTAGTTTGCAGCCTGTCCAGGTTTTTTGACCATGAGATCCTGCACTTTCAGCGGCGACCAACTTGAGCCCAAAAAAACCTCTCTTTTACGGCCAATGATTTGCTTTAACTTACGACAGACGTTGAAGCCACAAACCTTTTCCAAGTACACACGAAGAAGAAGAAACCTTTATTTGTCACATGTACACTTCAAGCACGGTGAAATTCATCCTCTGCATTTAACCCATCTGAAGCAGTGAACACATGTGCACACACCCCCAGAGCAGTGGGCAGCCACACTACAGTGCCCAGGGAGCAGTCAGGGCTTAGGTACCTTGCTCAAGGGCACTTCAGCCCAAGGCCGCCCCACGTTAATCTAACTGCATGTCTTTGGACTGTGGGGGAAACCGGAGCACCCGGAGGAAACCCATGCAGACACGGGGAGAACATGCAAACTCCGCACAGAAAGGCCCTCGCCGGCCGCTGGGCTCGAACCTTCTTGCTGTGAGGCGACAGCGCTAACCACTACACCACCGTGTTGCCCTTTTTTCTTTAAAAAATTCAGGTAAAAAAAAAAAAAAAGACAGTAGAAAAGGTAAAAACAGCCATCATAGAAATGGATTGCTTTGCATCGCCAGTCAAACTCTTATGGTTGTCAAGGAATGTCAAGTTAGCTCGCCCACCACGGGCTTGTTGCTATGGGGAAAATTGACACGTGACCAATTCCTGCAAATGGCCTATTGACTTGAACTGACTTCACTGCACTCTCACCATTTGCACAACTGTTTATTCATACCATGTTTTGTATATACTGCAAATATCTATTATACCATTGCACTATAGTTCATTCATATTGCACATACTGTAAATATCTATCATTATACCATTCCATACCCTGTACATTTATCTCACACTTATGTTGTTTATTTACTGCTATGCACTTCTGGTTAGATGCAATCTGCATTTCGTTGCCTTGTACCTGAGACATGTGCAATGACAAAGTTGAATCTAATCTAACTATAACGCGGCTTAAAACTGTGCCTTGTAAGTGGTAATTTGCAATCTTTCGTTCGCTCCGTTAGAGAAGCTAAAGCTCAGGAGAAGCTGCTGCAGGTCTGCAGTTGAGTAGCTTAGCAACAAGCTAGCCGACTAGTGATTAATACCGATGATTGGGGTGGACAAAAATAATCGATACGGCGATATGTCGCGATACTTTGTCTTCCGATTCAATATCGATACTCAATTTGAATATCGATATCTTTTCAAATAATAAACCATATTTCAGACGGGTTGTAAATCCAGTACGACTTCCGCACCTCCACTCCGCAAGGTGTCGCTACCTCACTGCAAGGCACTCTTCGTCTTCTCTTTTTTCCCCGGGGGTTGCAGTGAGGAAAAAAAACAAGCAAGCATGGCTGTTAACGTAAACCTAGAGACACCGCAGAACTTTAAGGGAGATGTTTGGAGGTACTTTGGATTCCAAAGGAAAGGAAAAAAAAAAAAAAACAATGAGCTGGACAAAGAGTACACACTTTGCAAAACCTGTTTCGCTCCAATTAGATATTCAGGTAACACAACAAACTTGCGAACTTACTTAGCACAACACCACCCCGACATATTAGCTCAGCCGGAGCCACCGAAACCCGACCCGAAGCAAACTACACTGGACAGCGCCAAAGTCCTCCCGTCTACTTCAGTGATGTGTGACTTACTGTAACTGTGAACTTAATTTTGTCATTTAAGGCCAAAGGCAAGAAATTGCACTTTATTTTGCATTTTCAATTTTAGTGCGTGTGAGACACTGCATTTTATTGAGTATTTACTCTAAGTTGAGAAGAAACATGATTCACTGAGGTTTCAATTCAGTTTCAATGTGTGGACACTGACCCACACTGCACTTTGTTTCATAATTGTGCTCAGGGAGACTTAGACTACGTTCACACTGCAGGCTGAAGTGACTCAAATCCGATTTTTTCGCCCATATGTGACCTGTATCCGATCTTTTATTGACAATATGAACGACACAGATCCGATTTTTTCAAATCCGACCCAGGCCGTTTGGATATGTGGTCCTAATTCCGATTCCTATCCGATCTTTTCATATGCGACTTCAGTCTGAACCGCCAGGTCGCATTCATCCGACTTACACGTCATCAACAAGCCACAAACGTCACTATTCTGGGCTGAAGTAGGCGGCGGGTCTCTCAAAAAAAGTTACAACATGCCGCATGACATCAATGCGACTCCGCACCCACACGTTCCTTTGAACGGAGGTTGCAGTCACTACCCCGCAGAACGCCTGAGCCAAAACCCTTGCCCTCTTCCTTCTCAACCTCCTCCTTAACATCAGGCTATTGTGCATGTTCTGGCTCCGTCGCAACAACAACTGCATCATCGCCAGGTACTCCATGCTGGCTACTGTCATACACAGGAAACTTTAGGTTACTTCCGTAAACACTGGCCATGCTCACTGCGTGTGACGTCGTCGTATCCTGCAATGCGCATGCGGAACACTTTTAGGTCGCTTTTCGTTCATACTGAGGATCACATACAAGTCGCATATATTTGTTAATGTGAACGACCTCACAAAAAAAATCGGATTTCACAAAAAAATCGGAATTGAGCATTAAGCCTTGCAGCGTGAACGTAATGCAAGACGCACGCTGCACTTTTCAATGTGTTTCAGACAATGTGTTGAAAAAAAAACAAAAAAAACCCCACAATTTTTGTTGAGTTAGGTCTGACAGCTGTTTTTAACTAATTTTTGGGTGCGGAATCCAAAAGTGATCTCAGTTTTTCTCTATCACATCAAGTTTTTGAACTATAGGATCCCCGTTTTCTTAAAAAATATGAAAAATACTGTACTTAACAGATATGTGCTTGTTTTATAAAAATTTACAAATATTGACATACAATGAAATATGAAAGAAACAGGCATGACTGCAATGTTTATTTAACACTTATGTTTTTACAAAGGATATGGCTACTGTAATTATAATTGTGTGCAAGAAGAAGAAACCTTTATTCGTCACATGCACACTTCAAGCACAGTGAAATTCATCCTCTGCATTTAACCCATCTGAAGCAGTGAACACATGCGCACACCCAGAGCAGTGGGCAGCCACACCAGAGCGCCCGGGGAGCAGTCAGGGGTTAAGTACCTTGCTCAAGGGCACCTCAGCCCAAGGCCGCCCCATGTTAACCTAACTGCATGTCTTTGGATCATGGGGGAAACCGGAGCACCCGGAGGAAACCCACGCAGAGAACATGCAAACTCTGCACAGAAAGGCCCTCACCGGCCGCTGGGTTCAAACCCGGAACCTTCTTGCTGTGAGGCGACCGTGCTAACCACTACACCACCGTGCCGCCTGTGCAAGTAGTTAAGGTAAAAATTTACATTTATAGCTCTTTCTGGAGTGTTCAACTTGAGGACTATTGTGTTTGATGCTCCAACAATAGTCAGCCATCATATGTACATCCCATCTACCCTGATAACGTTCTTCCATAACCTTCAAATAGTCTTACTACAGTGGAATTTTGCTTATCTGGAAGGTAAGCTGTGGAGAAAAAACTTGACATGCTAGAAAAAAACTGACTGCAATTTTGGAATCAGCATGCCGATTTTAGTTTTAAATCAGCATAAAAATCTAACTCAACAGAAATTTTTTCCAAATTGTTCCCCAGTGTTATCACCATCATCTGATGTACATACAACTCGGATTTTAAGATGCATCATGCATTTTACATTTTTCAGTGAACTATGTAGAATATCGCAATATTTTGATATCGCAGTATCGTATCGTGACTCAAGTATCGTGATGCGTATCGTATCGTGAGGTCCTTGGCAATACCCACCCCTACTGATGACGACGTTCTCAAACAGCGACTGGTCTCGGTTATAAATTAACAAGTCACTGTATGGACATTTTCACTTATCTAAAACCCAAGACTGCTATTACCCGATTTACACTACCGTTCAAAAGTTTGGGGTCACTTTGAAATGTCCTTATTTTTGAAAGAAAAGCACTGTTCTTTTCAATGAAGATCACTTTAAACTAATCAGAAATACACTCTATACATTGCTAATGTGGTAAATGACTATTCTAGCTGCAAATGTCTGGTTTTTGGTGCAATATCTCCATAGGTGTATAGAGGCCCATTTCCAGCAACTATCACTCCAGTGTTCTAATGGTACAATAGGGTGGCCAGACGTCCGTCTTGAGGCCGGACTGTCCGTCTTTTCAATGTCTTGTCCGGCGCAGCATCAAGCCGGACGCACATTTGTCCTCCTTTTAGAGACGATGAGCGGAATTATATAATATCGACTTGCCAGACTGGAAGAGCAGAGTTCTAGAATAACGTTTTGTAGGGAAACTGCAGATCTGTGCTGCACACTAGTAATCTACAATAAAGAGTCTATGGCTCGATGTTTTTTGGCATGCAATGCGAACTCCGCACCGCGAGGCGTTGCGTTTTAGAACGCGCTGCGCTCTATCCTTTGATGATCTTCCTGGCGCATGCCTAGAGGTTGAGATTTCAGTTTTTTTGTACAGTAAAATTCCTCCATGAACATGTCAAAGGCACAGGCTACTTCAAAGAGTCTGACCGTTCTCTCTCTCACTCACACACACAGACACCTACGAATTCTGAAGACACTGAAAGACTGAAGCATGATATACTGTTTTAAAACGTTTTATAATGTTGCTGGTTATGTTGCCTATTTGTTCTTTGAGAATCTACAAATGTTGTGCTTTTTGGTACTCAGCACCTTAAGTTTAATTTCAATGGTTTGTTAACTCCACAATGTTTTTAATAAATATAAATACTGTGTGTTCTAGCCAATTAAGAGCTAATACATGAATTATAATAAATACTATGAATGCTTTGACCTTACTCTTTTTTTCCCCACAATCAATCTTTAACCCTACAAAATTGCGATGTTGATTTCACCAAACTTGAGTGACTTGCATAAAAATAATCCAATCTTGCCACTGTGGTTTACATAAAAATTTGAGGGCTATGAATCAGATGGGATTTGCCATTATTCACCCTAAAATTGATTAGAATGCAGGAAATTGCATCTAAGAAATGAGCAATTCCAGCGTTATGGACGTGACACTTGAACTCAAAATGGCAACAAATGACCCAGTGCATGTTTTATTGCCTCCCAGTATTTAAACAGGTGTTGCATATTTTAAGGCTGTACCATACTGGAGAAGTGATAGAACAAGAACAAATCCTATAGTACATCTAGGGCATGCCAGAAAACGCCAATAAAAGATGCGTTATGGATGTGACAGAAAAAGTATCACTTTTCTTGGGTGACTGTACATTTTTATCAAACTCTGTGAAATTGTAAACCTAATGTCGAAATGGAGATATCCGTTTGATAGAGGGGTCCAAGGTGAATATTAAAAAATCTTTGTTTAAAATATTTTGTATTTCATGCAGAGTTTCGGAAGGAAAAGTCAGCGTTACGGATGTGACGCGTCTGAAATAGACATGGCATATGTTTAGAAAATCAGCAATTTAACCACCATAACCCTTTGAAAAACTCTCTAAATATCAGCTAAAACTATCAAAGTTCTTAAATAATATTTAGGATGGCTATTGTTTTGCTGTTTTGTGGATTTTAGCATACATTTCTGTGGCTTGTGGCAATAATATAGAATTGTACATGATCAAAGTTGATTTTAGCTTGGGGTTTACATTATAAGAAAGAAAGACTGACAGTGACATATTAGGTTGGTTACAAATTGGTTCAACTTATTCACATCTGTAAAATACAGGCCTAGGTGATCTCTGGGAGTGGTTTTGATGTATTACATGTTGCTTTATTTTTGCATGGTGAGGTTGACATTTACATGGAATTGCCCAAAACTGACCTTCCTTTGAGCAGATTGAGTTTCTGGAGCATCACATTTGTGGGGTCGATTAAATGCTCAAAATGGCCAGGAAAACGTCTTGACTCTATTTTCTATTCATTTTACAACTTATGGTGGGAAATAAAAGTGTGACTTTTCATGGAAAACACAAAATTGCCTGGGTGACCCCAAACTTTTGACCGGTAGTGTAAAAGCAGAGAAAAGAACCGGTACACTGCTGACAGTGCGCGCGCTCATGTCACTTTCTAAACGGGGAACTCTGACTTGAGGAGACTATCCCGGAATTACGAGTTGAATTTTCGAGTTGTGAAGCCGTTTTCTGTAGCTTCTGTAGCAGACTGTAAACACGGAATTACAAGTTGCAAATTCACCGCGAACGCAGCATAAGGCTTGTTTGTTGTCTTACCCTCTGCCCAGACCAGGAACGTAGCCCAGAGGCGCTGGCATTCCGAGAAACGGCTTCTTCTTTTTGCCCATAAGTGGAGACGCCAAAGGAAGAGCAGGACCACTCGGAACATTTCCGCCGGCGGGCCCAGGGGCGCTTTTGGTCGGGTTTTTAGAAGGCTGTTTTACTGCAGCACTCGCCATCTTCACTCTGCTGTCGCAACAACGACTACCGGAAGTTCCCCAAGTCTTCTTCGTCGTCTTCTTGTTGTCTTACAGCGATTAGCGTCCAGCTTATTGGTCTGTTACCGCCACCTGCTGGTCCGGAGTGTAGACCTGCACACTCAATCCACAAACCTGCATGAAGTGGGCACTCCATATGATGAGAACAGTGAATAAAAGTCTCATCTCATCTCATTATCTCTAGCCGCTTTATCCTTCTACAGGGTCGCAGGCAAGCTGGAGCCTATCCCAGCTGACTACGGGCGAAAGGCGGGGTACACCCTGGACAAGTCGCCAGGTCATCACAGGGCTGACACATAGACACAGACAACCATTCACACTCGCATTCACACCTACGGTCAATTTAGAGTCACCAGTTAACCTAACCTGCATGTCTTTGGACTGTGGGGGAAACCGGAGCACCCGGAGGAAACCCACGCGGACACGGGGAGAACATGCAAACTCCGCACAGAAAGGCCCTCGCCAGCCCCGGGGCTCGAACCCAGGACCTTCTTGCTGTGAGGCGACAGCACTAACCACTACACCACCGTGCCGCCACGTGAATAAAAGTATTCCGGTTAATTTGTGTGCTCATACAGGTTTAAAGAAATGAAACATTAACTGTTTTAATCACGTGACATCACCCAGCACCCCATTAACAGCTAAATGAGTCCGAAGTAGTCTCATGTTTGTGCATGCAAAATAAACATCCATCCATTCATTATCCGTAGCCGCTTATCCTGTCCTGCAGGCAAGCTGGATCCAGAGACAAACAACCATTCACACCTACGGTCAATTTAGAGCCACCAGTTAGCCTAACCTGCATGTCTTTGGACTGTAGAGGAAACCGGAGCACCTGGAAGAAACCCATGCAGACACGGGGAGAACATGCAAACTCCACACAGAAAGGCCCTCGCCGGCCACTGGGCTCGAACCCAGGACCTTCTTGCTGTGAGGCGACCGTGCTAACCACTACACCACCGTGCCGCCCTGAATAAACATGTGTTTCATTATTTCTTGTTATTCAACATTATTTTCTTTATCCCTGACGTCACCCAGCATCCCATAAATGTTCAAATGATCCCAAAGTAGTTTCATTCATCTATGTTTGTGCACACAAAATAAACATATAGAGCGGCGGCTACAATTATCGACAGCTTAGCGATCTTTTGGCCGTTGCAAAAGTCTTTCAATACGTAAATTGTGCATGAATAATTACTCAAACTTCCACTGGAAAAAAAAAGTTGATTCCCGATTGCTGAGCATATCAGATCACGTGACACTGTTCCACAATTATCGACATCCAGATGATTATTTATTTTAAAAAATAATCACTATGTGGTATTAAGTGAACAAAACAGTTTTTAAATTTGTTTTATATAGACTTGTACAGTATTTAGTACAAAATATATTTTATATAAATATATTGATGTCGGAGGGCGGCACGGTGGTGTAGTGGTTAGCATGGTTGCTTCACAGCAAGAAGGTCCGGGTTCGAGCCCAGCGGCTGACGAGCGCCTTTCTGTGCGGAGTTTGCATGTTCTCCCCGTGTCTGCATGGGTTTCCTCCGGGTGCTCCAGTTTCCCCCACAGTCCAAAGACATGCAGGTTAGGTTAACTGGTGACTCTAAATTGACCGTAGGTGTGAATGTGAGTGTGAATGGTTGTCTGTGTCTATGTGTCAGCCCTGTGATGACCTGGCGACTTGTCCAGGGTGTACCCCGCCTTTCGCCCGTAGTCAGCTGGGATAGGCTCCAGCTTGCCTGTGACCCTGTAGAACAGGATAAAGCGGCTAGAGATAATGAGATGAGATGAGAATTTTGTATATGCTAGGAATTTAATTCTGGTCAAATTCTGTTTATTGCAGTAGAATTCTAAATACTCTATAAACATTCCATTCTGTTATGAATCAGAAAAAAAAGATTATAAATCACAGCACTTTTATTTTTTTAAAGTACTTTATCGACTTCAACAATGTTACACAAAGATCGATCCATAACAATTGTAAATGTTACTTAATTCCACAGGGTGTCGATAATGGTGGACACTGGTGAAAGTGATCACTATTCTCGACACCTCACGTGACTTATCAAACACGCACTTAGATACAAAATGGCGACTGTCAAATGAAAGAGTAAGAAACAAAGTAGGTTTTGACCAGGAGATCATGAAATATCGGTGAATTTAATAAGTACAAACATGTCCATGATCTTTCCACCATGCTTACCTGCGATGATAACTTTCAGGTTTTTCTTCAACCTCCCGATCGTGCAAAAAAAATCCACCTCAGCTAACGAGTTGCATCATCAGACGACAAGATCAAAGGGCGAGGGAGGAGGCGGGTCTTCCGGTTGATTAATTAACCAATAATAACTGTTATAACTAGGGATGAGCGAGTACAGCATTATCTGTATCTGTTAACCATATGAATTATCTGTATCTGTATCCGTACTCGGAGTGGGCGGGTCCTAACCCAGAAGTGGGCGAGATTTAACCCGGAAGTGGGCGAGATTTAACCCAGAAGTGGGCCTGGTTGTCTTGAAACGGGTGGGGCTTTAACCAGTATGTTATTTTAAGCATGCAATTGCAGAGCGGTGTGTGTAGGGGAGGGGCACTGTGACGCTGTGTGAGGATTTTCATTCAGGCCGAGCACAGATATTGACTAGTATTACTCGTATAATACTCGTACTCGGCAAAAGTGCTTTATCCATACCGGATACTCGTTTCAGCCGAGTATCCGGCTCAACTCTAGTTATAACTGAAACGCACCTTTGTAAAATAGTTTTTTATTGGTAAATCTGAAAAGGTGTTATAATTATGGATTGTCTATAATTGTAGCCACCGCTCTAGTATGTGCTTCATTAATTCTTATGTTATTAAACGTTATTTACTTGAAGAGTGACGTCACTTGACACCAGTGGTGCTGGGACTTGAGCTCAGCCAAGCTTTAACCAGATATAGTAAAAAAGCAACAGGGTAAGGGTAGTATCTCACTGGGCTGCGACAAATTGCGAACGTCATTCATGAGAGAGTTTCAAAAGTGTCTTGAAACATTCGCGGGGCTTCTCAATTTCCTCGCATGAGTCGCAAAGTGTCGCTCCTTCGTCGCTGAAATTTTGAACATGTTCAAAAAATTCGTGCGACTAAATTTCTCTCAAAATAGCCACAAATGAGTCGCTGGTGTCGCAAAGCTGTCGCGAACCCTTCTCAAGTCAGTTTCCGTCAGGCTTTCTTTCTTTCTTTCTTTCTTTCTTTCTTTCTTTCTTTCTTTCTTTCTTTCTTTCTTTCTTTCCTTTTATTAGATCAAATCAAGTATACAAAGAGTATACAATACAATAGCATTGGTGCAACTACGCCAGGGGGATGTACATTACAAAATAAATAAACAAAAAAACAAAAAACAGATCATAAAAAAACACATTGTATAGCACAAAAAGTGTTTGTGTTTTGACAGCCTTCTTATTATTGCTGCTAGAAATTGTGGTTACATACTGTTTAATGTCTGTACTAAGTTCTGTGAAATTAGTTTTTTTTATTCTGAAAGTTAGACTTATGAATGTAGTATTTTGTCAATATTATTAACAAATTAATCAACTAAAAATGGGAGACAAGATTTCTGCTGTCGTAAAGGCCAAACAAGACATTCTCCCATTTCAGACTAAAGTCTGAGTGAATTGAGTCGATAATAAACGAGTAACCTTACTCCACAAAAGTTTTGAATAAGGGCAAAGCCAAAATAAATGAATAAGGGTTTCTCTTTCTACCCCACAAAAAGAACAATTGACAATGATGTCTTTTTTAAATTTCTGCAAATAAAAATTGGTAGGATAAAATCAGTGTAGTATTTTGAAAAATATTTCTTTCATTTGGGGCGGCACGGTGGTGTAGTGGTTAGCGCTGTCGCCTCACAGCAAGAAGGTCCGGGTTTGAGCCCTGTGGCCGGTGAGGGCCTTTCTGTGCGGAGTTTGCATGTTCTGTCTGTGTGGGTTTGCTCTGGTTTCCCCCACAGTCCAAAGACATGCAGGTTAGGTTAACTGGTGACTCTAAATTGAGCGTAGGTGTGAATGTGAGTGTGAATGGTTGTCTGTGTCTATGTGTCAGCCCTGTGATGACCTGGCGACTTGTCCAGGGTGTACCCCGCCTTTCGCCCGTAGTCAGCTGGGATAGGCTCCAGCTTGCCTGCGACCCTGTAGAACAGGATAAAGCGTCTAGAGATGATGAGATGAGATGTCATTATAGCCATTAAAATAGCCTTCAGTCAAAAAATTCAAATATATCAATTTGTGATATATAATCTATCAATTCAAATTAATATTGATGGTATAGTGTAGTTTACAATGTACAATAAATGAAACAAACCATATAGTAATGAATAAAATACAGTGGTGTTTGAAAGTTTGTGAACCCTTTAGAATTTTCTATATATTTCTGCATAAATATGACCTAAAACATCATCAGATTTTCACACAAGTCCTAAAAGTAGATAAAGAGAACCCAGTTAAACAAATGAGACAAAAATATTATACTTGGTCATTTATTTATTGAGGAAAATGGTCCAATATTACATATCTGTGAGTGGCAAAACTATGTGAACTTCTAGGATTAGCAGTTCATTTGAAGGTGAAATTAGAGTCAGGTGTTTCCAATCAATGGAATGACAATCAGGTGTGAGTGGGCACCCTGTTTCATTTAAAGAACAGGGATCTATCAAAGTTTGACCTTCACAACACATGTTTGTGGAAGTGTATCATGGCACGAGCAAAGGAGATTTCTGAGGACCTCAGAAAAAGCGTTGTTGATGCTCATCAGGCTGGAAAAGGTTACAAAACCATCTCTAAAGAGTTTGGACTCCACCAATTCACAGTCAGACAGATTGTGTACAAATGGAGGAAATTCAAGACCATTGTTACCCTCCCCAGGAGTGGTCGACCGACAAAGATCACTCCAAGAGCAAGGCGTGTAATAGTCGGCGAGGTCACAAAGGACCCCAGGGTAACTTCTAAGCAACTGAAGGCCTCTCTCACATTGGCTAATGTTCATGAGTCCACCATCAGGAGAACACTGAACAACAATGGTGTGCATGGCAGGGTTGCAAGGAGAAAGCCACTGCTCTCCAAAAAGAACATTGCTGCTTGTCTGCAGTTTGCTAAAGATCACGTGGACAAGCCAGAAGGCTATTGGAAAAAGGTTTTGTGGACGGATGAGACCAAAATAGAACTTTTTGGTTTAAATGAGAAGCGTTATGTTTGGAGAAAGGAAAACACTGCATTCCAGCACAAGAACCTTATCCCATTTGTGAAACATGGTGGTAGTTTGGGCCTGTTTTGCTGCATCTGGGCCACGACGGCTTGCCACCATTGATGGAACAATGAATTCTGAATTATACCAGCAAATTCTAAAGGAAAATGTCAGGACATCTGCCCATGAACTGAATCTCAAGAGAAGGTGGGTCATGCAGCAAGACAACGACCCTAAGCACACAAGTCGTTCTACCAAAGAATGGTTAAAGAAGAATAAAGTTAATGTTTTGGAATGGTCAAGTCAAAGTCCTGATCTTAATCCAATCGAAATGTTGTGGAAGGACCTGAAGCAAGCAGTTCATGTGAGGAAACCCACCAACATCCCAGAGTTGAAGCTGTTCTGTCTGGGGGAATGGGCTAAAATTCCTCCAAGCCGGTGTGCAGGACTGATCAACAGTTACCGGAAACGTTTAGTTGCAGTTATTGCTGCACAAGGGGGTCACACCAGATACTGAAAGCAAAGGTTCACATACTTTTGCCACTCACAGATATGTAATATTAGATCATTTTCCTCAATAAATAAACGACCAAGTATAATATTTTTGTCTCATTTGTTTAACTGGGTTCTCTTTATCTACTTTTAGGACTTGTGTGAAAATCTGATGATGTTTTAGCTCATATTTATGCAGAAATATAGAAAATTCTAAAGGGTTCACAAACTTTCAAGCACCACTGTACCTTCCAGTCGGCATAGCAGTAGCGTTAGTGAAGGCCAACGCTAGCTTACCAGCGACTTGTGCTGTTAGTGCGGCAGTCCAGTTACCTTCCAGCCGGTGTAGTTTTAGCGAAGGCCAATGCTAACACAATCAAGTCAAATATTATTAGTATTATTTTCCCTGTGTAATTTACTTAGTTACTTTTAAAATCAGCACTGACAACTACACACAATGGAGCCAACTGGCAGCCAAAATCCTCTCAAAATCTTCCACTTTTAACAAAGCAAACCTCGCAGCCATCTTTGTTTACATGCTGTCACAGTCACTCACTAGCACAGAAGTTTTTCATCTCCAACATGTCTCTTTTCCAGTTTTTCGATGTCCGTTGGTATGTTTTTCTCTTGTAAATATGCATGAAGAATATATAATGAAGTTTTGGTAGCCTTTCAGGTGTTCAGCGCGACTTTAGTTTCAGTTTTCAGTTTATTTATTTAGTGTTTAAACCTAGCACTGGATTAGCCTTGTTTTCTCTCTTTAATGGTGGACAAAGAAATAATTCTGCACATGTGCAGCAGAAAAATGTTGTCATTGGATATTCGCATGAGCTCTGACGTGTGACATCGTGTTGTCTTGACAATGTGCAATATTGTGACAATATTGCATGCTCATTCTCCATTGGGGAGAGTGACGTAATACATGTAGGATAAGTGATATGATAACAATATCGCATGACATCAATAAACCACTAGAAGGGAATAGAATACATGTTTTTATTCCATGGAAAAAGTGGCCCGTATGTATACTAATGAACAACATAGCACACCTCTTCATTTTCCAATTCCAGGATACCAGGAACAGAATCCAGGTCAAATCATGCAACAGTGCCATCTAGCAACCAGTGCCTAGAGCGTGGTTTTATGGATGGTTGCAAATAGCAGTCAGTGCACACAGCAAAACCCTTTATTTTCACTTCTGGGTTGAGTACCAGGATAGTCTAGACCTATATATTACAATATCTTCCTATTTCTACAGTTATTACTCATTTTCAAAGGGGAATAGGAGATATTTAAGTGCAGAAAGTACTCTGCATTGTTCAATTTATGGTACATATAGTGGGCTGTCTTCGAATGCATGTCCATGACTTTAGCGCAAGAGATGACACTGCTTCTTATGGCTGAAGAGCCCGATCCTTGAACGGCAGGGTCGACCACAGCCAACGCACACAAAATCCGATGTTGACGGAGCATTTCTAGCCACCTTTCTTCTCTCCCTTTTCGCCACAGCCTCGTTTCTTATCCTCCTCTCTCCTGCTTCAAGGGACATGTTGCAACTGGTCTTCCATCTGGTGCGATCTTCAGCAAGCAGATCCCAGTTATCAACAGCCAGGCCGATTGCAATCATATCTCTCTTGCATACGTCCCTGAAGCGAAGGTTCGGACGACCCACGGGCCTTGAACTGTATTCCAGTTTGCTGTAAAGGAGGTCCTTTGAGATTTGACCGTCCATCATCCGATGTACGTGGCCCACCCACCTCAACCTGCGTTGCCTGAGTAGGGTGAAAAGCGAGGGGACACCAGATCTCTCAAGTACATCGTTGTTGGATACTTTATCCATCCATTTAATTGAAAGGATACAGTGTAGACATCTCATATGGAAAGTGTGTAATCGCTTTTCCTGCCCTGCATAGGTGGACCATGATTCGCTGCCATAGAGCAAGGTGCTCAAAATACAGGCACGGTATACAGCAATCTTCGTCTGGGTAGTCAGTTTCTTATTTTCCCACACTCGGGAGGAAAGCTTCGTCATGTTTGTTACTGCTTTACCAATTCTTTTCCCGAGTTCCGCATCCAGGGATCTGTTTGCAATGGTGGTGGATCCAAGATAGGTAAACTGTGGAACGACTTCCAGGGTGTAGTCATTGATGGTTAGAGTAGGCGTGGCTTCAGAGCCTTGGTGCATGACTTTCGTCTTCTTCAAGCTGATAGTAAGACTGAATGGCGCACAAGCGCTTGAAAATTGGTCCAGGAGGATCTGCAGCTCTCTTTCACTATGTGCAACAAGAGCAGCATCGTCAGCAAATAGAAGGTCGCGTAGCGTACACTTGCGGACTTTGGTCTTGGCTCGGAGACGAGCTGGGTTGAATAGTTTCCCGTCTGATCGAGTATGTAGCAGGACGCCTTCATCGGCTGACCCAAAAGCATGTTTCAGGAGAATGGAGAAGAAGATGTTGAAGAGAGTTGGAGCTAGTACACATCCTTGTTTAACACCATTGTTAATGTCGAAGGCCTCGGGCGTGTTGCCGTCGAACTTAACAGTGCCTCGGGTCCTGTCGTGAAACGACTTGATGAAGTTGAGGAGTTTAGGAGGGCAACCAATTAATTGCAAGATGTTGAACAAACCTTCCCTACTGACCATGTCAAAGGCCTTTGTTAGATCGATAAAGGCGATGAAGAGGGGTCTTTGTTGCTCTCGACATTTCTCCTGTAGCTGCCTCAGAGAGAATATTATATCCACTGTCGAGCGATTGGGACAGAAACCACGTTGAGATTCGGGGTAGACCCTCTTGGCGAGTTTCTGTAGGCGGCACAAAGCTACTCGAGCAAACAGCTTACCAACAATGCATAGTAGTGAGATACCACGGTAGTTATTTCAATCACTACGGTCTCCCTTTTTCTTGTACAGATTAGTAATAGAGGAATCTCTCATCTCCTGTGGGACAGATCCGAACTCCCAGCACTTGCAGAGAAGCTGATGGAGGGTGTCGAGGAGCTTGCTTCCACCACATTTGAAGACCTCAGCCGGGATGCCATCTATTCCATGAGCCTTGCCGGAAGATATTTCTGTGATAGCCTTGGAGAGCTCTTCTTTGGTGGGAATCGCATCTAACTCGAACAATGTGGGGAGCCTTTCGATTTGGTTGAGAGCAGAAGGTGAAATGGAGCTGGTGCCACCATAAAGCTCGCTATAATGCTCAACCCAGCACTCCATCAGTTTAGACTTTTCAGTTATGATCTCTCCAGTTGACGACTTCAGTGGGGCGTACTTTGCTTGTGTAGGTCCAATGGCCTTCTTAATTCCATCGAACAAACCCTTGACATTGCTGGTGTTAGCTGCAGCCTACACCGTACATATGGTATATATATATATATATATATATATATATATGCACACACACACACACACATATATATATATATATATATATATATATATATATATATATATATATATATATATATACAGTATATACATATACATATTTATTTATTTATTTATTTATTTATTTATTTTGGTGTGCAAGTGACAGCACGGTGTTGACATCGTACAGCACGGCAGACTGCTGCATATCCATGCTTTGTATATATTTATACACATTACAATAGTGCATATAAAAAATTAGAACATCACATATCATGGTAAACCTTCATATATTCTATCTTCATTATGCACCAAGTGAAATATTTCAAGCCTTTTTTGTTTTAATTTTGATTATTTTGCCTTATAGCTCATGAAGTCCAGTATCTCAAATTATTAGAATATTTCCTAAGATTAATCAAAAAGGATTTCCAACACAGAAATGTCCAACCTCTGAAAAGTATGTTAATTTATACACTCAATACTTGGTTGGGGCTCCTTTACCATGAATTACTGCATCAACGCAGTATGGCATAGAAGAAGAAGAAGAAGAAGAGGAAGAACAGCAACAACTTTATTCATCACATTTAACCCATATGAAGCTGTGAACACACACATGCGAGCAATAAGCACACACACATACCCAGAGCAGTGGGCAGCCATGCTAACAGTGCCTGGGGAGCAGTTGGGAGTTAGGTGCCTCGCTCAAGGGCACCTCAGCCCAAGGCCGTCCCATATTAACCTAACCACATGTATTTGAACTGTGGGGGAAACCGGAGCACCCAGAGGAAACCCATGCAGACACAGGGAGAACATGCAAACTCCACGCAGAAAGGCCCCCGCCGGCCGTTGGGCTCGAACTCAGAACCTTCTTGCTGTGAGGCGACCGTGCTAACCATTTACACCAGGTGATCAGTCTGTGTTATTGAAGCCCAGGTTGCTTTGATAGGGGCCTTCAGCTGGTCTGTATTTTTGGGTTGGGTGCTTCTCGTCTTCCCTTTGACAATACCCCATAGATTCTTTATGGGGTTCAAGTCAGGTGAGTTGGCTCACCAATCAAGTACAGTAATATCATGGTCTGCAAACCATTTGGTAGTAGTTTTGGCACTGTGGGCAGGTGCTATGTCCTGCTGGAAAAGAAAATCGACATCTCCATAAAGCTTGTCAGCAGATGGAAGCATGAAGTTCTTTAAAATCTCCTGGTAGATGGCTGCGTTGACATTGAACTTGATAAAACACAGTGGCCCAACACCAGCAGATGACATGGCAACCCAAATCATCACAGACTGCGGAAACTTCACATTGGACTTCAAACACCTTGGATTCTGTGCCTCTCCACTCTTCCTCCAGAGCCTATGACCTTGATTTCCAAATGAAATGCAAAATTTACTTTCATTTGAAAAGAGGACTCTAGACCACTGAGCAACAGTCCAGTTCTTTCTCTCCTTAGCCCAGGTAAGACACTTCTGATGTTGTCTCTGGTTCAGGAGTGGCTTGATATTAGGAATACGACAGTTGTAGCCCTTTTTCTGAAGACATCTGTGCATTGTGGCTCTTGATACACTGACACCAGCCTCAGTCCACTCCTTGTGAAGCTCTCCCAAGTTCTTGAATCGACTTTTCTTGATGATCCTCTCAAGGCTACGGTCATCCCTGTTGCTTGTGCACCTTTTCCAGCCAGTCTTTTCAGCAATGACCTTCTGTGGCTTACCCTCCTTGTGGAAGATGTCAATGATTGTCTTTTGGACAACCGTTAAATCGACAGTCTTCCCCATGATTGTGGTTGCATGTACTGAACTAGACCGAGAGATGCACTGTATTTAGACTGTTTTACTTAAAGGTCCCATGGCATGAAATTTTCACTTTCTGAGGTTTTTTAACGTTAAAATGAGTTCCTCTGACCTTCTTAAGTCACCCCAGTGGCTAGAAATTTCATAATGTGTAAACCAAACTATGCCCAACATTTGAGAATGGCGCGTCAAAACGGCGCGTTGATAAGCTCTTCCCTTTACTACGTCAGCAAGGGAGATGATCCCCACACCCCCCCTCTGGATTCCCACCCACCGTATGGATTGCCCGCCCAGTTGTAGTGAGGAGACCATAGAGGACACAACAACATGGCATCACCTAAGCGAGCGAAACACGGAAATTGCGCTGTACATGGATGTGACAACACAGAAAAGAGTCTGTTTTTACTGCCGACGGGAGAGCCCCTGAAGACGCAGTGGCTTAATTTTATTTACTTCAATAATACGCCGTCGAGTCTACCTAAGACGGTGTATGTTTGTCGGAAGCATTTTCCTGAGGAATGTTTCCACAGCTTGGGACAGTACAGGGCAGGTTTTGCACATCAACTGTCACTGAAGCCTGGGCCCGTACTAAGCATCCCTGCCGCATCAGCCACAAACACCGAACAAGTAAGTGTATAACTGTTAAGTCGTTTTGCTGTGTTTTAAAATCGGTGCGTTTGCAATGGCTACATTAGCTGTGCAGCTAACCGCTTCCTGCAGTTAGCCAGGTACTCTGCGCCTCTGTTATAATAGCCAATCAAAACAGTTTTTACATAGACACCCACATTCTTTTTTTTAAGTCACTCGTTCATTTTATTTGTTTGTTTGTTCAGTAAAAACCCAAACATTTGTTGAATTTATTTTATTTCCTCGCGTCGCACCTTAATAACGTCAGCGCGCGGTATTTTTCCCTGATTCTGGGCCAGGGTATCGTGAGTGGCAGAGCAGCTCCATCGCTGCGATCCATTGAAAGTCAGCCCTAGATCCAATCTTTTGTCGGGAGCCGAGGTCGCGTGGGCGGCCCTCCAGCGGCACCGGCCGCCCGTGGGGGCAGCGGTTCTCCTAGGGGCGAGTTGGGGGGAGGAAACGGCAAAGTCCCCACTCCTCCATGGTAAAACTGCTCAGTTTTACCATGGGCCTCAGGCTGAAAAAAACCCGACAAAGTCCCAGTTTTACCATGGGCTTGAGTTGTACCATTTTTTTAGACAGGGCGGACGGACCAGGGCATTCGCCCGCCTGGCCGTGCCCGACGAGGAGCGCTCTCGGCCGGCTTGGGAGGCAGACGGCAGCCCCTCCCCCTCCCCCCATGGCACGCCCCCACCCTCTACCCTTCCCCGCCTCCATGCTTCTCATTAGCAAAACGACGCACTGGGAAAAGGGCTGAAATGGGGCTTTCTTCCAGGAGGCTATATCTACGTTCCGAGGGTTCATTTCGAGAAAGGCTGCGGATATAACATCCGGAAGCCTCCACGATCCCGTTTAAAGCATCAACAAACCACCATGCCATGGGTCCTTTAAACTTGAAATGAAATGCTCTAATATTTTGAGATTTTTTTAAAATTGTTTTTGCACTGTAGGCCATAATTATCAAAATTAAAATAGAACAATGCTTGAAACGTTTTATTTTATCTGTAATTAGTCTCAAATATATTCAATGTTCACTTTCTTAAATAACTGATGGAAAACGCTGAACTTTTCCCCGAGATTCTAATTGTTTGAGATGCACTAGTATATCAATATCTCAATGTGTTAATCGTCTTGGAACATTGCACCTTTTTGTTTCAACCCACCCATTTTCGAAGTGATCATAAATATTGGAACATGTGATTGACAGATGTTTCTTGTTGCCCAGCTGTACCCTGTTTGATTGGTGAAAGAATTAATAGCTCTGTATACCTAGTTTTGCTCTGAGCCCTGGGTTTCACCTGTGAAGACTGCATTTGTTGTTTAAAAAAGAGGGAGCTGAGAGCTGTCTGTGGAAGAAAAGAAGGCCATTTTGAAGCTGAGAAAAAAGGGAAAATCTATCAGAGTCATTGCACAAGCATTGGCACATAGCAAATATAACAATTTGGAAGGTCCTGGAAAAGGAAGAAACCACTGATGTAGTAAAAACCAGACACTGAACAGGTTGGCCAAGGAAAACAACAGCAGCTGATGATAGAAACATTGTGGAAGATGTGAAGAAAAACCCAAAAACAGCAGTCAGCGATATCATGAACAACCTCACCAGGGCAGGGGTGAACACATCATAACCCACTGTTGGAAAAACACTTAGAGAGCAGAAATATAGAGACCAACACCACATGATGCAAACTACTTGTCAGTAATAAGAATCAGAAAGCCAGACTGGAATTTGCAAAGAAATACAAAGACGAGCCATAAAAGTTCTGGAACCAAGATTAACCTCTGCTAAAGTGATGGAAAAGACAGACTGTGGAGAAGGAAAGGGTCTGCTCATGATCCAAAACATAAAGCTTATTGACAAGCACAGTGAAGTTAGTGTCATGGCTTGAACTTGCATGGCTGTGTTAGGACTAGGACTGTTTTGGCCTCTAGAGGCCGCTGTTATTTCCTTTTCATGTCGTGTTTATTTTGGCCTCTAGAGGCCGCCACTGTTCCTGTGTTTTGTGTTTGTGTTAATTGCCTAATTATCTTCACCTGTGTCCTTAATTAGTTTGTCTATTTATACCCCTGAGTTCAGTCCTCTTGTCACGGAGTCTTTGTGCTGTTATGTTTATCTCCAGTTTCCTTTGTACTGTGTTTTTTGATCTTCTTAGCTTTTGAATTTTTGCACTTTGCTTTTCTTTTGGATTATACTCTTTGGTTTTTTTTTGTCTTTTGTTTTGCCCTGTATATAGTGTATATAGTTTAAATAAACCTTTTGATTATTTTTCTACTTCCGCCTCACGCCTCTGCATTTGAGTCATCCCCCTGGTGGCCTAGTGGGGGTTTGCTGGATTATCACACCAACGAACCAGGTTCGAATCCCAGCAAAACCCTAACAGAAAGACTCCGTCATGACCGACTCAGCAGAGGCTGCTTCAACTGTCTACCCGGCCAACCTTCAGGGAATTATGGCAGCTTTGACACGCTTCGGAGCGACCATGGACGCTCATGGACGTACGCTCACCAGCCAACGTGAGGCCCTCGCTCGCCACGAGGAACTGCTTCAGCAAATTGGGAAAACCCTGGCACAGCTGACATCTCTGCCTGCATCTCCTGCTCCTGATCCAGTTCCTGCTCCTGATCCAGCTCCCACTCCTGCTCCAGTGCCTCCTGCAATGCTGCCTTCTTCACCTCGCGAACCCAGCCTTCCTGCACCACAGAGGTATGACGGCAAGCACAGTGAGTGCCGAGAGTTCCTTACCCAGTGTCAACTCACCTTTGAGCTTCAGCCTACCACCTACACTACGGATCGCCGCAAGATTGCCTTTGTGATCACCTTATTAGCTGGTAAGGCGCGAGCCTGGGCTACTGCTATCTGGCAAAGACAGGGACCTGAGTGCTTTGATTTCCAGCTGTTTTCTGAAGAGATGCTTCGGGTCTTCGATCAGGCAGACATCAGTACCGACGCAGCCCGAAAGCTCATGTCCATCCGGCAAGGAGGAAGCGTCGCAGATTACGCCATCTCGTTCCGAACACTCGCAGCAGTAAGTGGATGGAACGAGACTGCCCTGGTGTCAGCCTTCCACCATGGTCTGTCTGACCCCATCAAGGACGGTCTGGCCTCTATTGGATGCCCAAGTGACCTCGAAACCCTCATCTCACATGCTATTCGTCTGGACAACAGGATGAGAGAACGCCACCAAGCCTTGAGACCCCCCAGCCTCCCTACCTCTACCTGGAGACCGTCTACCTCCTTCAGTGACTGTCCAGAACCCATGCAAGTGGGTCGTACTCGCCTCTCCGCATCTGAGAGGGAGCGCAGAAGGAGGGACAAGTGCTGCATCTACTGTGGCAAGCCTGGTCACTTCCGAGCATCATGTCCCGAACTCTTGGGAAAAGGACCGCCCCGTCCAGCCGAGGGAGGGTTGTGACGGGGCCTACCCTCTCTCCCGGACTCCCTGGCCAAGGAATCTACATCCCGGTCTCCATCTCCTGGGGTGAGTCTGTCCACTCTTGTCAAGCTTTGATAGACTCAGGGGCGGCTGGGAACTTTATGGATATTCACTTCGCCCAAAGCATCAATATTCCGACTGCACCTCTTGAAGTCCCACTGTCTGTGTCTGCCCTCGATGGCCAAGCGTTAGGTGATGGAAGAGTCACCCAAGTTACTTCTCCAGTTTTCCTCCAGTCTCAAGGTCACAAGGAAGAAATATCCCTGCACCTGATTCCTTCACCAGAGTTCCCAGTGATTCTAGGCCTTCCTTGGCTTACCCGCCACAACCCTCGCATAGACTGGGTAACAAGCCAGGTTGTGGAATGGGGCCCTGTGTGCCATGCCTCTTGTCTGCTCTCTAGCTCTCCTGTGTCTCCTGCCGAGCCCCCTGATCTCACCGAGTTATCTCAAGTTCCCACAGAGTACTGGGATCTCAAGGAGGTATTCAGCAAGAGCAGGGCCGCCGTTCTTCCTCCGCACCGGGCCTACGACTGTGCCATCGACTTGCTCCCTGGGACTACCCCTCCTCGTGGCAGACTGTTTTCACTCTCTCAGCCAGAACGCAAGGCCATGGAGGAATACCTCAAAGATGCCCTGGTCTCTGGGTTTATTCGACCCTCCACTTCACCTGCTGGAGCCGGCTTCTTCTTTGTCGGCAAGAAGGATGGGGGGCTCCGACCATGTATTGATTACAGGGGCCTGAATAAGATCACTGTGCGCAACCGATATCCCCTTCCGCTGATGTCCACAGCTTTCGACCTGCTCCAAGGCGCCACCGTCTTCACCAAGTTGGACCTACGGAACGCATACCACCTCATCCGTATCCGACAGGGAGACGAGTGGAAGACTGCCTTTAACACCCCGTCTGGGCACTACGAATACCAGGTGATGCCCTTCGGACTCACCAACGCACCAGCTGTTTTTCAGGCCCTAATCAACGACGTCTTAAGGGACATGATTAACCTATACGTTTTTGTCTACCTCGACGACATCCTTATCTTTTCCAAGACCGTGCAGGAGCACCGCCACCATGTCCGCCAGGTTCTCCAGAGGCTGCTACAGAACAATCTGTTCGCCAAGGCCCAGAAATGCGAATTTCATGTTCCCGAGGTCTCCTTTCTGGGATTTATTGTACGGACAGGCCAACTCCAAATGGACCCTGCCAAGACCCTGGCCGTCCGGGATTGGCCTACTCCCAAGTCCGTTAAGGAGGTTCAGCGGTTCTTAGGATTCGCTAACTTCTACCGCAAGTTCATCAGGAACTTCAGTTCTGTGGCAGCACCCATGTCAGACCTCACCAAAGGGACAGGTGGATCTTATGGCTGGTCTCCTCAGGCAGAAAAGGCGTTCAAAGACCTCAAGGACCGCTTCTGCACGGCACCCATTCTGGTTCTCCCGGACACCTCCCAACCATTCATCGTGGAGGTGGACGCCTCGGACAGTGGTGTCGGCGCGGTGCTCTCTCAACGTTCGGAAGGAAAGCTGCACCCCTGCGCTTACTTCTCCCACCGCCTGAGTCCTGCTGAGTCCCGGTACGATGTGGGGGATCGAGAACTGCTAGCGGTCAAACTGGCCCTTGAGGAGTGGAGGCACTGGCTGGAGGGAGCACAACATCCATTCCTGGTTTGGACTGACCACAAGAACCTGGAGTACCTCCAGCAAGCCAAGAGACTGAACCCTCGACAGGCTAGGTGGGCCCTGTTTTTCAGTCGGTTTGACTTCACCCTCTCATACCGCCCCGGCTCCAAGAACACCAAACCTGACGCACTGTCCAGACTGTTCTCTGCCACTAACAGGGAGAATGAAGTCGGGCCTATTATCCCTGTGTCCCGGATTGTGGCCCCTGTCCGCTGGGGTATTGAGGAGGCTGTCCGACGAGCCCAACGCCAGGACCCCGGTCCTGGGACGGGGCCACCAGGCCTCTTGTACGTCCCACATCAAGCCCGGGCCAAGGTTCTCCAGTGGGGTCACTCTTCCCCTCTCACCGCCCACCCGGGAGCTCGGAGGACCCTGGACTTCCTGAAAAGACACTTCTGGTGGCCTAACATGGAGAAGGAAGTAAGGTCATTTGTCCTGTCCTGTGAGGTTTGCACCAGAACCAAGAACCCACGACAGCGTCCCCAGGGTCTCCTGCATCCTCTGACCATTCCCCGGCGTCCCTGGTCCCACGTGGCAGTCGACTTTATCACGGGTCTCCCTGAGTCACAAGGTAACACGGTCATTTTGGTCTTAGTTGACAGATTCTCCAAGGCCTGCCGCTTCATACCACTGTGCAAACTCCCCTCTGCTCTTGAAACTGCGAAACTTTTGTTTAATCATGTCTTCCGAGTCTTTGGTCTTCCACAGGACATCGTCTCAGACCGAGGGCCCCAGTTCTCCTCCCGAGTGTGGCACGGGTTCTGCAAGGTCATCGGAGCCACTGCCAGCCTCTCCTCTGGGTTTCACCCACAGTCCAATGGTCAGACGGAGAGGCTCAACCAGGACCTGGAAACCACCCTGCGAGGCCTGGCTATGGATAACCCGACATCGTGGAGCACCTGGCTGCCATGGGCGGAGTACGCCCACAACACCCTGCAGTCATCGGCCACCAAGCTGTCGCCATTCCAGTGCCAATTCGGGTTCCAGCCACCTCTGTTCCCGGACCAGGAGGAGGACGCGGGGGTGCCCTCGGTCAACCAATATGTGAGACGGTGTCGCAAGACCTGGAGCAAGGTCAGGAAGACCCTCATACAGACCTCCAGAACCAACCAGACTCAGGCCAACCGCCATAGAAGACCTGCACACGCTTTCCGCCCTGGGCAGCGTGTTTGGCTGTCCACTAAGGACCTTCCACTGCGGGTGGAGAACCGCAAGCTTGCTCCTCGCTACATTGGCCCCTTCAAGGTGGTGCGCAGGGTGAACCCTGTCTCCTACCGGCTCCAGTTGCCCCGGACTCTGAGGATCAACCCCACTTTCCATGTTTCCCTGTTACGGCCCGTACTGACGTCTACGTATGCCCCTGCCCCTAGGAACCCCCCACCCCCCCGCATCTTCCAGGGGCAGACTGTGTTCACTGTGAATCGCCTGCTTGACTCCCGCCGGGTCCGCGGCGGGTTGCAATATCTGGTGGACTGGGAGGGCTATGGTCCTGAGGAGCGCTGCTGGGTTCCTGCTCGGGATGTCCTTGATAAAGAACTATGTCGGGACTTCCATTCGGCCCATCCGGATCGCCCTGGGAACGTCAGGAGACGCTCCTAGAGGGGGGGGTCCTGTTAGGACTAGGACTGTTTTGGCCTCTAGAGGCCGCTGTTATTTCCTTTTCATGTCGTGTTTATTTTGGCCTCTAGAGGCCGCCACTGTTCCTGTGTTTTGTGTTTGTGTTAATTGCCTAATTATCTTCACCTGTGTCCTTAATTAGTTTGTCTATTTATACCCCTGAGTTCAGTCCTCTTGTCACGGAGTCTTTGTGCTGTTATGTTTATCTCCAGTTTCCTTTGTACTGTGTTTTTTGATCTTCTTAGCTTTTGAATTTTTGCACTTTGCTTTTCTTTTGGATTATACTCTTTGGTTTTTTTTTGTCTTTTGTTTTGCCCTGTATATAGTGTATATAGTTTAAATAAACCTTTTGATTATTTTTCTACTTCCGCCTCACGCCTCTGCATTTGAGTCATCCCCCTGGTGGCCTAGTGGGGGTTTGCTGGATTATCACACCAACGAACCAGGTTCGAATCCCAGCAAAACCCTAACAGGCTGCTTCTGGAACAGACTCACTCGTCTTCATTGATGATGTTACTCATAACGGTAAGCAGCAGAATGAATTCAGAGGTCTACAGAAACATTGTACAGAGAAATGCATCCAATCTAATTGGGAGAAATTTCAACGTGCAGCAAGACAATGACCCAAAACACACTGCCAATACAACAAAGGGGAAAAAGTGTAAACGGTTTAACCCTAGCAAAATCAATTACTAGACCTTACTCCAACTGAGTGTGCATTTCACCTCCTGAAGAGGAGACTGAAGGAAGAAACCCCCAAAAGAAAGAAAAACTTGAAAGAAGCTGAGGTACAATCACAAAAGAAGAATGCAACAGTTTGGTAACATCACTGGTCATGTCACCAGCTTGTTGCAGCTATTGCAAGCAAGGGACATGCAACAAAATAGTGTTATTTACTTTATTACTGTAACACTCACTTTTATTTGCCTAAAAATTAGACAGTATGCCACGTTCTCATTTCTTTAACACACTGATACAGGTCCTTCTCAAAAAATTAGCATATTGTGATAAAGTTCATTATTTTCTGTAATGTACTCATAAACATTAGACTTTAATATATTTTAGATTCATTACACACAACTGAAGTAGTTCAAGCCTTTTATTGTTTTAATATTGATGATTTTGGCAAAAAAGTAAAGGAAAACCAAAAATCCCTATCTCAAAAAATTAGCATATTTCATCTGACCAATAAAAAAAAGTGTTTTTAATACAAAAAAAGTCAACCTTCAAATAATTATGTTCAGTTATGCACTCAATACTTGGTCGGGAATCCTTTGGCAGAAATGACTGCTTCAATGCGACGTGGTATGGAGGCGATCAGCCTGTGGCACTGCTGAGGTGTTATGGAGGCCCAGGATGCTTCGATAGCGGCCTTAAGCTCATCCACAGTGTTGGGTCTGGTGTCTCTCAACTTCCTCTTCACAATACCCCACAGATTCTCTATGGGGTTGAGGTCAGGAGAGTTGGCAGGCCAATTGAGCACAGTAATACCATGGTCAGTAAACCATTTACCAGTGGTTTTGGCACTGTGAGCAGGTGCCAGGTCATGCTGAAAAATGAAATCTTCATCTCCATAAAGCTTTTCAGCAGATGGAAGCATGAAGTGCTCCAAAATCTCCTGATAGCTAGCTGCATTGACCCTGCCTTTGATAAAACACAGTGGACCAACACCAGCAGCTGACATGGCACCCCAGACCATCACTGACTGTGGGTACTTGACATTGGACTTCAGGCATTTTGGCATTTCCTTCTCCCCAGTCTTCCTCCAGACTCTGGCACCTTGATTTCCGAATGACATGCCAAATTTGCTTTCATCTGAAAAAAGTACTTTGGACCACTGAGCAACAGTCCAGTGCTGCTTCTCTGTAGCCCATTTCCTGCACACGCCTGTGCACGGTGGCTCTGGATGTTTCTACTTCAGACTCAGTCCACTGCTTCCACAGGTCCCCCAAGGTCTGGAATCGGTCATTCTCCACAATCTTCCTCAGGGTCCGGTCACCTCTTCTGGTTGTGCAGCGTTTTCTGCCACACTTTTTCCTTCCCACAGACGTCCCACTGAGGTGCCTTGATACAGCACTCTGGGAACAGCCTATTCGCTCAGAGATTTCTTTCTGCGTCTTACCCTCTTGCTTGAGGGTGTCAATGATGACCTTCTGGACAGCAGTCAGGTCGGCAGTCTTACCCATGATTGCGGTTTTGAGTAATGAACCAGACTGGGAGTTTTTAAAAGCCTCAGGAATCTTTTGCAGGTGTTTAGAGTTAAGTCGTTGATTCAGATGATTAGGTTAATAGCTCGTTTAGAGTACCTTTTCATGATATGCTAATTTTTTGAGATAGGAATTTTGGGTTTTCATGAGCTGTATGCCAAAATAATCAGTATTAAAACAATAAAAGACCTGAAATATTTCAGTTGGTGTGCAATGAATCTAAAATATATGAAAGTTTAATTTTTATCATTACATTATGGAAAATAATGAACTTTATCACAATATGCTAATTTTTTGAGAAGGACCTGTATATAAATATCAGGAAATGAAAGCTGAAATTTGATCTATCATCTCATACTCATCCTTTGATCTGAAACAGATATCTTCAGCATATAGCAAAACAAACAAACAAACAAACAAACATAAATTGCCCTTATCATTCGAACTCTTACAGAAGGGACTGTATTGAATAACATTATTGCAATATTTATGAAAAATATGATTAAACAATTACATTGTTGGTCTTACTGATATTATTATTGGTAAATTTTTGGATTTATGAAAATTTCAGGAGTAGGAGTTAAAAGAGACTTAAAAATGATGCATTTTTTAAAGCTATAAGTGCTAAAATAGTTGAAAAATGTAAGATTATTGGTTATAGTATAAACATATTGGTGTGTATGTGTATACATTTGTATGCTATGATTGATCGTTTATGATTGTTCAAAATATGATCACTGTTGATCTATTTAACCATTGCATTTGATGTTTAAATAAAAAATTAACTCCATCATGGTTCCTTTATTTTGTGTAAGGTTTTAGTAGTTAAAGGCAAGCACTGCAAAAATAAAGTCTTCCCTGCAGCTCATACAACACCCAGATGGTGCCCATGTACCGTATCAGAGCTTCAGGTAATGTTCACATCAAACATCAAAATGAAGAAAAAGTGTGATCTTTGTGACTTTGGTTGTGCCATGGATATTGGTACCAGGTGGCCTGGTTTGAGTATTTTAGAAACTGGGATTTTCACACACAACACACTCAGACAGTCCAGTTTGTGTGAGCCTGTGCCCATGATATGGGCATGATGGCAGATAATGTGCCAAGTGCAATGGCACAATGGCAATGTATATTGTGTGGACAGCTACAAAACTTGATAGTTTCATAGAATTGACAAGTTTCTGTTACTTCAGTAAAACGTTTATTCTAAAATAATCCTGTTTACTGTATTTATACAGTACAAACATTTCAAGACTGATTGGACTGCACAAGGTGAAGAGATTTTTATATCCTTAAAGGGTTTAAAATAGTCATGGAATGTGTATTGAAATGAATTTGCCTGAACATAAACCGCCCTGTAAGATACCAAGGATGCCATTAAACATTGTGTTCACCAGTTTCTTTGACTTCAGAAATGGAAAAGGTCAAGGAGTTTTTTTTTTTATGTACTTGACATGGTATTAGTTTAAAACAGGGCTTTTCAAAGTGTGGGGCGTGCCTCCCCTAGGGGGAGCCAGAGTTCTTCAGGGGGGGCGCAACGTGAGGAAAAATAAACCAGAGTAAGTTAGTATTGCGGACATTTAGCGAACTTCAGCTAGCCTTTGCCAGAGACGAAATGGATCGATTTTTAGTACCTAAAGCTACAGTGAGTGAGGAGACAGAGTCTGGGCCAAGCAAAAAAAGAAGGAAGTATGACCACGATTATTTAAAGTTTGGATTTTCATGGACTGGATCTGAAGATGTTCCACTGCCACAGTGTGTTGTCTGCCAAGAGGTGCTAGCTAATGATGCTATGAGATGTTTAAAATGTGTAAAACAAGATGTTTAAAAAAAAAAAGCACAGATGTTTAAAATGTGTAAAAAAAGAGATTTTAAAAAAGCACAGATGTTTAAAATGTGTAAAAAAAGATGTTTTAATAAACCTCATATGTTTTAAATGTGTAAAAAAAGATGTTTTCAATGTGTAAAAGAAAAAAAAATGTGTACAACAACCATTTTTTTTAAAATACGAATGGAACATTAAGTATAGCAACAACAAAAATTGTGGGGGGGGCGCTGTTGTTTATTTGCTCTCTGAGGGGGGGCTGACTCCATAGACATCCTATTATTACGTAGACGGAGCGTTAGCTGTTCTGATGCGAGAAATACGGTCGCCATCTTGGAGTGGTGAGATAAGCGCGAGATACTCAGGTGGGGTTTACATTAGACCGTATCAGCGGATCATCAGATTAACGTTTTTAAAACGATTAGTGTGCACACAGCAACGCCAATACACGATTTGCGTGCACACAGCAACACCAATACATGGATACGCTCGGCTCCGCAGGCATCCTGCGCTCCAAATCACTCCACCCTGTACAGCGAGTGCCCTCTGGAGGGTGCGCACTCCGGCCCTGCGCAGCTCACAGAGCACGAGAGTGGAGTGCACGAGCAGTGATTTGGGACTGAGCCGCTGTGTGTGTGATCCCAGTGCATGTCGGGCATGCGTGTCACTTACCACTTGCAAGTGGAAGGATGGCAAGCCTAAAGACAATCATAACTACACAATGGGCAGTATTTGCATCAGTATTTGCAGTATTTTCATACTTTTATACTCTTTAATGAAAGGTGATACAAGGCGGAAGTCCGCGCCGTTTTTCAGCAGTCGCGTCACATGACCAACGCCAGCGAATCAGGAAGGTGGATGTCACAGTGACGTTGTCCAATGACGACGCCAGCTAGAGCTCAGCACAGCGTATCCGCGTATTCTCAATGTTTACACAGCACCGGACCAGACACGATCTGGATTGAATACGTGGACCCTGATGGATTCCCGTTTCCCGGCGTTTTAATGTAAACGGACAGTGCATCCGCGAAGAAAACGAGACAGATACGGTCTAATGTAAACTTGGCCTCATATATATCAAGGTAACGTCTATTACTGCACCATACTACACGACTGAAGAAGAAGACAAGAGACAAGATGCCAGGCTGGTGCTCAGCGTACTCCTGCTCAAACGAGCGAACCATTTCAAACAGAAGCAGGGGGATTACTTTTCACGAGTAAGATTTAACATTACCGTACTATTTTTTTTTTTTTTTAAATAGTATATTACCAGAGCTGAGAAGGAGCTAATGCCGCTTTTCCACTACAAACGCGGCTGAGCCGTGCCGTGCCGAGTCGAGCTGAGTCGGGCTGAGCGGGGCTGTTGGAGTTGCATTTCGACTACAACCGCGCTGAACCGTGCTGGCTGGAAGTGGGTGGACACATTGGGTGGAGTTAGCGAAAGTGGGTGGACGTCACGTGATGTCGTTAAGCAGCGCAAACAGTGACATCAGTGACAGTGGCGGAACAAGTCAGAGCCGGGCCGGGGGCGGGGCAAATGACCGGGCCCTTTATTAAAGCTTATCATAACATCATTTTAGGCTACAAAATGTCCGCAACTGCGGTGTTTACCAATTTCAACACTACCGGGTGCAACTATGTTATTTAGTACATCAAGTCCTTCAAACGAACATGTAACTCAGAAACAAAAAACATTAGGATACTGTACATGGCTCATAATAAAACATCAATAGCCTATACTGCGCACATTATTTGAAGGGCATACGAATGAGCGCTCAGAGGCTGCAACGCTGACAGGAAGAGTCAGAAATAAAAGGAGGGCGGTGCAAACCTCACTGAATGCACTGTGTTTACCAATTTCAACACTACGGGGTGCAACTATGTTATTTTGTACATTTAGTCCTTCAAACGAACATGTAACTCAGAAACAAAAAAACATTAGGTGACATACTGTACATGGCTTATAAAAAAAACATCAATAGCCTACTGCGCGCATTATTTGAAGGGCATACGGCGAGCCTTGCGCTCCGCGAACTCGTCCACGATGCTCTGTATGTCACTGATTCAGTGAGCTTTTAAGCGGTAGTCTCACGACCCGGATAGTAAACAATAAACATGGAGGACATGGAGTCGTTAGTGTTGCTGGTCTTGGTGCTGTGGCTTGTTGTCACCGACAACGCGGACAGATACTGGCAAGAGCGTATAGATGAGGCGAGGCGCATAAGGCTTCAGAAATTCTCGTAATTCTTCTCCTTCCGGGTTTGCGGTGTTTACAGATCCCAGCGCGCTCGCGGGGCGTGTGTGGGCATGTGAGGACACGCCTCCTCACCAATCAGTGCACAGGGGAGTGTCTGCTCACGCCCCCAACCTCAGTCGGCACGGTTTGGCTCGCTTCAGCCCCACTCCAAAACGGTGCGAGTTTTAGGGGCTAAGCAGGGCTGAAACGAGCTGAGTCGTGCCGGTTTTTGGTAGTCGAAACACGAGCCGTGTCGGGCTGAAGTGAGCTGAAGCGAGCTGAAGTGAGCTGAAAAAGGGTAGTGGAAAAGGGCCATAAGAGACTTAAATCGTCATCAGGTAGCACTAGTCTAATACATAAGAGTATGACAATAATAGACATGAATGAAATTAAATATGATAAAGTCGAAATAAATGATGAAGAAATTATGATGATTGTGAACGCCAACGGGTATAAATGTACAGTCTAGATTGTGTTAGGGGTAGGGCTGTTAACCTACGTTAACCTGTCAAATTGTTCTCGGTTTCAAAAAAAAAGTTTGTCGGTTAAAGTAACCTGTAAATAACAGTAGAGGAAATGCTACAAGATTACACTTCGCCATCTCATTCCATGATCTTTTCGAGAGAAGTGAGCAAACAAATTGTTCCTCATACACAACTATTTATAACAGATGAGGCGTGTTGCAATAAACGGTTATTGTTTGACAGTTAAAAAGATACAAAGTCGCTGCGGTAAGGTAACATCAACCAACTGATTTAGAACTGTCACTCAGTTAAATCATGGAATACAATGCGCGTGCCTGATATGCACAGCATCATGGGAGATTGAGTTTACTACCATGTAACACCATAACTTTGTTTTTACTAAACCACAGCACAATGAACTAGCACTTACATCGTCATCAATCTCTTGACACTTTTGAAGGTTTCCCAAGGACAAAGACTTGAGGAAGAAGTGGGAAGTGGCTTTGAGGAGAGAAGGATTTACTGCAAGTGACCATTCAATAGTCTGCAGTCAACATTTTAAGCAGGCTGATTTTGATTGGACGGGTCAGATTGTCCGACTACGTCATGGAGCTATTCCATCCCTTTTCAGCTTCCCGGTTCACCTCCAAAAAGTAGATGTATCACCATAAGGCTCTTAGCATTCATACAGTGGTGCTTGAAAGTTTGTGAACTCTTTAGAATTTTCTATATTTCTGCATAAATATGACCCAAAACATCATCAGATTTTCACACAAGTCCTAAAAGTAGATAAAGAGAACCCAGTTAAACAAATTAGACAAAAATATGATACTTGGTCATTTATTTATTGAGGAAAATGATCCAATATTACATATCTGTGAGTGGCAAAAGTATGTGAACCTCTAGGATTAGCAGTTAATTTGAAGGTGAAATTAGAGTCTGGTGTTTTCAATCAATGGGATGACAAATCAGGTGTGAGTGGGCACCCTGTTTTATTTAAAGAACAGGGATCTATCAAAGTCTGATCTTCACAACACATGTTTGTGGAAGTGTATCATGGCACGAGCAAAGGAGATTTCTGAGGACCTCAGAAAAAGCATTGTTGATGCTCATCAGGCTGGAAAAGGTTACAAAACCATCTCTAAAGAGTTTGGACTCCACCAATCCACAGTCAGACAGATTGTGTACAAATGGAGGAAATTCAAGACCATTGTTACCCTCCCAAGGAGTGGTCGACCGACAAAGATCACTCCAAGAGCAAGGCGTGTAATAGTTGGCAAGGTCACAAAGGGCCCCAGGGTAACTTCTAAGCAACTGAAGGCCTCTCTCACATTGGCTAATGTTAATGTTCATGAGTCCACCATCAGGAGAACACTGAACAACAATGGTGTGCATGACAGGGTTGCAAGGAGAAAGCCACTGCTCTCCAAAAAACTTGCTGCTTGTCTGCAGTTTGCTAAAGATCACATGGACAAGCCAGAAGGCTATTGGAAAAATGTTTTGTGGATGGCTGAGCCCAAAATAGAACAATTTGGTTTAAATGAGAAGCGTTAAGTTTGGAGAAAGGAAAACACTGCATTCCAGCATAACAACCTTATCCCATCTGTGAAACATGGTGGTGGTAGTATCGTGTTTTGGGCCTGTTTTGCTGCATCTGGGCCAGGATGGCTTGCCATCATTGATGGAGCAATGAATTTTAAATTATACCAGGGAATTCTAAAGGAAAATGTCAGGACATCTGTCCACAAACTGAATTTCAAGAGAAGGTGGGTCATGCAGCAAGACAACGACCCTAAGCACACAAGTCGTTCTACCAAAGAATGGTTAAAGAAGAATAAAGTTCATGTTTTGGAATGGCCAAGTCAAAGTCCTGACCTTAATCCAATGGAAATGTTGTGGAAGGACCTGAAGCGAGCAGTTCATGTGAGGAAACCCACCAACATCCCAGAGTTGAAGCTGTTCTGTATGGAGGAATGGGCTAAAATTCCTCCAAGCCGGTGTGCAGGACTGATCAACAGATACCGGAAACATTTAGTTGCAGTTATTGCTGCACAAGGGGGTCACGCCAGATACTGAAAGCAAAGGTTCACATACTTTTGCCACTCACAGACATGTAATATTGGATCATTTTCCTCAATAAATAAATGACCAAGTATAATATTTTTGTCTCATTTGTTTAACTGGGTTCTCTTTATCTACTTTTAGGACTTGTGTGAAAATCTGATGATGTTTTGGGTCATATTTTTGCAGAAATATAGAAAATTCTAAAGGGTTCACAAACTTTTAAGCACTACTGTACATGTAAACATTATATTGTCAAACAAACCTATCCTTTTATAGATTGTATTATTCATGATGTTTCTTCAATTCAGTTGGTGAAGGGCAGGGCTACATCTACCGCCAGAAGAGCTGAAGAAAGCCTGTAGGTGGCCTCTGAAGATTCCCCAGAAATGGCAACCTCACACCCACAACCTCAGCCTAATGATGTGAGTATTTCTAATTTAAATGTCATATCTTAATGTTTCTGGACATATTAAAATCTCACTTGTTTTGCCGCAACTCATTTGGCACACTCAAAAATAACTTGTTTTTATATGTGATGACTACTAGAAAGAATGTGGATGTGAGCCATAAACTAGTGGTGTCAAGGTGATATTTGTGAAGTGAAAAATTACTCATCCCATGTTCATCCCTCTTTCTTCTAGGACCATAGCTATTCCTTGCCTGCGTCTCCTATGTTTGACATTAATTTGTTATAAATAAATGTTTTGATATGCTTTAAAACAAAAAAAAAATGTTTGTGGTCAATATATGCTCATCACACATTGTCCTACATACCAAACAAAGTGCCCCACTCAACCTGAATACATCAGCTTTGCTGAAAGGGGTGTCAGGTTGTGTTGAAGGATGTAAAAGGCCCTTATAAATTCACTGACTAGATTAATTTCCCCTTTGATATGTTCTTAACAATCTATTTAAAGAAAACATACACACATTTGAATCATAATGGATTTAGATTGTTAAAACCGCATTTTATTTAAAAAAGTGTCCCACTTTACCTGAATTTACCCTATCCATTGCAACAGATTGGTGGTTGTAGCCGATAGAAAAACGTTAAGCTGTTTATATCTAATGTATTTAGTATTCACACATTTTTTGTCGGATATTAATCACTGTTTCCTCAACTTCAGCAATCTCCGACGTTTGTTAACTTAATATCAGGATATTCTATTAACGTGAAGCCAACTATGAATAATAACCCCGCCGCTATCCTTTATCATAGCTACATGTATGACAAAAAAATGCGAGCCAGCGCTGCCAGCGCATTACACTGAGTACAGCGTATCACCACTCCAAGATGGCGGCCCCGCGTCTCGTCAGCGCTTTTAGAATTTACGTTGGATGCTCCGTCTATGTAATAATAGGATGTCTATGGCTGACTCTCCCACACTTTGAAAACCCCTGGTTTAAAATATTAAAAGAAACATGGAAAAGGTTTTGAAAAACTAGACTTGTGTAACATGAAGGTCTGTGACCTGTTTCACAGTTGGATTAAACTTAAAAGATCATGAAGCCAATCAGATTTCTATGTAACTAAACCACTGCCTTGTGACATATCAAGGATATTAGTCTGTATATACAGTGCCCTCCACGATTATTAGCGCCCCTTGTAAAGAGTAAAAAGGGTGATTAAAAAATCCACCTTATGGTGAAGTTGTCTCATCTCACACAGAAAACTCCAACCTTTAACTAAATGTATTCAGAGAAAAACAAATCCCTCATCGACAAATAATTATTTTTAACAAAACCACATGTGCCACTATTATTAGCACCCCTGCATTTAATACTTTATACAACTTCCCTTGGGCGGCACGGTGGTATAGTGGTTAGCGCTGTCGCCTCACAGCAAGAAGGTCCGGGTTCGAGCCCCGTGGCCGGCGAGGGCCTTTCTGTGCGGAGTTTGCATGTTCTCCCCGTGTCCGCGTGGGTTTCCTCCGGGTGCTCCGGTTTCCCCCACAGTCCAAAGACATGCAGGTTAGGTTAACTGGCGACTCTAAATTGACCGTAGGTGTGAATGGTTGTCTGTGTCTATGTGTCAGCCCTGTGATGACCTGGTGACTTGTCCAGGGTGTACCCCGCCTTTTGCCCATAGTCAGCTGGGATAGGGTCAGCTTGCCTGCGACCCTGTAGAACAGGATAAAGCGGCTAGAGATAATGAGATGAGATGAGAGACAACTTCCCTTTGCCAGTAAAACAGCATGGAGTTTCTCCTATACATTTTATAAGGTTGGAGATATAGAACAGGGCATCTGGGACCATTCATCTTTACACAATCTCTCCAGATCATCCAGGGTCCCAGGCCCTCTCTTGTGCATTCTCCTCTTTAGCTCACTCCACAGGTTTTCAATGGGGTTCAGGTCAGGGGACTGAGACGGCCATGGCAGAAGTCTGATTCTGTGGGCAGATAATGATTTTTGTGTTGATTTGGACATATGCTTCGGATCATTGTCCTGCTGGAAGATCCAATGACGACCCAGTTTTAGCTTCTTGGCAGAGGCAGCCAGATTCTGATTTAAAATGTCCTGGTATTTCATGGAGTCCATGATGCCATGTACCCTAACAAGGTTTCCAGAGTCTTTGGAGGAAAAGCAGCCCCAAAATATCACAGAACCTCCATGATATTTTACAGCCAGGATCGGGTTCTTTTCATTAGAGCCATCCTTCTTTTTATGCCAAACCCACCTTGAGTGTTTATTGCCAAAAAGCTCCATTTTTGTAACGTTAGACCATAGAACACAGTTCCAGTCAAATTTGTAGAAGTGTTTTGCAAACTTCAGGCACTTATCTTTGTGGTTAACTGACAGAAAACACTTTTTTTCTGGCAGACCTTCCAAATAATCTGTTGGCATGGAGGTGGCATCTGATGGAAGTTTTGGAGACTTGGAAACCTCAACATTTTACTTTTTCTTATAATTCACCAACAGTGATCCTTGGGATTTTTTTTGCCTCTCTTACCATCCTCTTCACTGTACATGGGGCAAAATAAACTTTGGTCCTCTAGCAGGCAAGTCTGTAACAGTTCCAGTTGGTGTCTACTTTTTATTATTGCCGGAACAGTAGAAATGGGCATTTTCAGGCAACGATCCATTTTTTTTAATAACCATTCCATGATTTATGAAGGTCAACACATTTCTCCCTCATTTGCTTTGTGTGTACTCTTATCGCTCCCATGTTGATGGATGAATTTAGCCTCTGTGTCACCTCATATTTGTACCACAGTTAAGTCATGGATTACAGTTTGAAAGTTCCAATCAACTCAAAAATGTACAATATAAACGAGAAACGTACTTCAGTTACATTATGTTCACTATAATTTCCAGGGGCGCCAATAATAGTGGCACATGTGTATTTGTTGAAAATAATTATTTCTCGATGAGGGATTTGTTTTTCCTCTGAATAAATTTATTTCAATTAAAGGTTGGATTTTTCTCATTTCTTTCAGTGTGAGATGAAGCTACTTCACCAAAAGATGGATTGTTTTTTCTAACCCTTTTTATTCATCTTTAGAAGGGGTGCCAATAATTGTGGAGGGCAATGTACATAGTGTTTGCTACATAGAACACTCACAAGGGGACAAGGCCAGACAGTTGTTGATACATTTTGGACACTAGAGGGATGTTATGCTGCAACATAATTATTATCTCTGTCGCATAAACAAATGCCAGAACATGGAGACCAACATAGCTATTTTTGGATAATTGACATATCTCTTCACAATGGTGAAATAAAAATAAAATAACATTTTTATAAAACCTTTTAATAAAACTCTACAACTAATGTGACAGGCTGCAATGCATGATGGTCGAAGTCGACTGATGTAGGGTATAGCTTCTGTTCACTACATACTGGTGTGCCTTGTGGTGATTTTGTAGTGAACTATATCATCTCATTATCTCTAGCCGCTTTATCCTTCTACAGGGTCGCAGGCAAGCTGGAGCCTATCCCAGCTGACTACGGGTGAAAGGCGGGGTACACCCTGGACAAGTCGCCAGGTCATCACAGGGCTGACACATAGACACAGACAACCATTCACACTCACATTCACACCTACGGTCAATTTAGAGTCACCAGTTAACCTAACCTGCATGTCTTTGGACTGTGGGGGAAACCGGAGCACCCGGAGGAAACCCACGCGGATACGGGGAGAACATGCAAACTCCACACAGAAAGGCCCTCGCCGGCCACGGGGCTCGAACCCGGACCTTCTTGCTGTGAGGCGAGCTACTTTTCCTTTCACTATCTCACTGCACTCCCCATAGTTTTTAGACAAGCAGTAGTAAGGCATGCAGAGAAACGGATTCTGCCAGGTAGTCAGTCGCACAATGGCAGAAAAGAAACGAGGCATTGTTTGGAGCCATTTCATTTTCGTAAATAGCAATGGAGCAAAATGTGACAGATGTCGAAAGTCTGTAAGGTATTATGGCAAAACCTGATGAAACACATGGAAAACTGTCACAAAAAAGAGCATTGTGAGTTACATCAGACGCAAGGAGAGGTGGAGAGAGCGCAGGCAAATACCTCCACATCTGACAGTGAGGCAGAGTTCTCTGACAAAAGATTTATAGAGAGGCAGGCATTATCCAGGTGTTTAGTGATAATGCTAGGTTAATTTAACCATTTGAAAAGTGAGCAGGAAATACTGATTATTTCTTGGAGTGCAGAATATTGCACTGTATGCTGAGTATTAGTGTAGCCGACTAAGGTCAATACTCCAACTTTGTAAAAAGTCACTTGAACACATTTATCTGATGTCTTTCTTTGACATTTAAATAAAAGCAGTAAGCAAAACTTTATTAACATACCAAGATAGGAACAGCTTGTTTTAATATCTATAGGTTTTTACTTTATTTTATGTACATGTCTACCTAACTGGCATCCGGTCTTTCATGAAAAAGAACCCGACTACATCATTGATCTTGTGTAAACTTTTTATAAAAATGTATTTTAATCATGGTATTGCTGGGGGCGGCACGGTGGTGTAGTGGTTAGCGCTGTCACCTCACAGAAAGAAGGTCCGGGTTCAAGCCCCGTGGACAGCGAGGACCTTTCTGTGTGGAGTTTGCATGTTCTCCCCGTATCCGCGTGGGTTTCCTCCGGGTGCTCTGGTTTCCCCCACAGTCCAAAGACATGCAGGTTAGGTTAACTGGTGACTCTAAATTGAGCGTAGGTGTGAATGTGAGTGTGAATGGTTGTCTGTGTCTATGTGTCAGCCCTGTGATGACCTGGCGACTTGTCCAGGGTGTACCCCGCCTTTCGCCCGTAGTCAGCTGGGATAGGCTCCAGCTTGCCTGCGACCCTGTAGAAGGATAAAGCGGCTAGAGATAATGTGTGAATGTAAAAGGCCTTGTGACATATGACCAGTGCTTGTCTGAACCCATCACATATGCACGGTGGTGTAGTGGTTAGCGCTGTCGCCTCACAGCAAGAAGGTCCGGGTTCGAGCCCCGTGGCCGGTGAGGGCCTTTCTGTGTGGAGTTTGCATGTTCTCCCCGTGGGTTTCCTCCACAGTCCAAAGACATGCAGGTTAGGTTAACTGGTGACTCTAAATTGACCGTAGGTGTGAATGTGAGTGTGAATGGTTGTCTATGTGTCAGCCCTGTGATGACCTGGCGACTTGTCCAGGGTGTACCCCACCTTTCGCCCGTAGTCAGCTGGGATAGGCTCCAGGATAAGCGGTTATGGATTATTATTAATCTATATAAAATGGTGTTTAGTGAAAAGAAGCCTTATCAGGAATATTAGTTTGTATGGATCACAGTCTGACCTCAAAAAGGTCAGGAGGCCAAATGGATGGTTTTAAAAATAAAAATCCAACCCAACATTTTAAAAATTATTAAAAGGCCTTGTGACATATGACCAGTGCTTGTCTGAACCCATCACATATGCACGGCGATGTAGTGGTTAGCGCTGTCGCCTCACAGCAAGAAGGTCCGGGTTCGAGCCCCGTGGCCGGCGAGGGCCTTTCTGTCTGGAGTTTGCATGTTGTCTGCGTGGGTTTCCTCCGGTTTCCTCCAAAGACATGCAGGTTAGGTTAACTGGTGACTCTAAATTGAGCGTAGGTGTGAATGTGAGTGTGAATGGTTGTCTGTGTCTATGTGTCAGCCCTGTGATGACCTGGCGACTTGTCCAGGGTGTACCCCGCCTTTCGCCCGTAGTCAGCTGGGATAGGCTCCAGCTTGCCTGCAAGATATATATATGTATGTATATATATCTGTGAGTGTTTAGTCTATGTCTATTTCTTATCTAGAGTGTTTCTACTGTTTATTTCAGTTATTCTCTTTTTATTTATTGCATTGCCTGTTTGCACCGTGGGTCAGAGGTTTCATGTGTGCTGTATGTCGAGCATGTCTAGCATATTATTTGAGAATAAAGTTGACTTGACTTGGCTGAAAGTAACTCCTGGCCGGTCCTGTGTGGTGGAGGCAGCTAGCTGGTCGCACATTAGCCTAGCCCTCTTCGTCATGAGCAGACGGCATTACGTTGAACCGCATCAAACGCCTCCATTCAGAGCAGGCTTTTATTATGCAGAAACACGATTTTTTTATTTTTCCCGATACAATACGACCGAATAATCATAACGCGAGAATCTGTAAGTTCCCTTCAGTTCTGCAGCCTGCACTTGTGAGAGGTGGAGCGGGCAGGCGCATGAGGCAGCAGCAGCAGCAGCAGCTGTGCGGGCGGCTCGGTCGGTCCGCGGCCACTAAGAGAATTCCCGTAGAAAAACGGGCACAGTACCGAGGTAAGGAAGCGCGCACGGAGCCTTGGCCACCGTGTGCCATCGCTTTAAGGGTTTTACCCTCGGCAGCACTCTCACCCAGACCGACATGCACCGCTAATCAACCTCTTTCCATGTTTGCCTTTGGCTACAGCGCGAGCTTTCCCTCTTTACTCATCCGTCAGATTCGCCATTTTGCTTCACTGCCTGTAAAAGCGTCTCCGGTTCTAATGTTTGCCTTCCAGTCTGTTCATCTGCCTCGCGCGCCTTAAATACGCTTTTTAAGCCGTAGTGTGTGTGTGTGTGGGGCTGTTAAAACAGGAACCTCTTACTTTACATGTTAAAAGAAATGCAGTATGGGCCATAATGGTTTTGGTCGGTTATCTTGTGTTATTGCTCGGTACCGGACCGGGGCTCGCTGCACGAGACCAACGAAAACTCATCTGCGACTGCCATGGTAACCCAGACAGGAAACGCGTGACCCCCGCCCCCTTACTTAGTTAGTTACTCTCTCTCTCTCTCTCTCTCTCTCTCTCACACACACACACACACACACACACACTTCTATCTTTGTGGGGACAGTTTTTTCTTTTTTTCTTTTTTTTTTTTTTAGATTAGATAGAACTTTATTGATCCCTTTGGGCGGGTTCTCTCAGTAAGATTCCAGCAGCATCATTACAGGATAAACAGAGAATAGAAAATAGAGAAAAAACTTGTAGATAAATTCAATTCAATTCAATTTAATTAAGTATTTCCATATACAGGGTGGCACGGTGGTGTAGTGGTTAGCTCACAGCAAGAAGGTCCAGGTTCGAGCCCCGTGGCCGGCAAGGGCCTTTCTGTGTGGAGTTTGCATGTTCTCCGCGTGTCCGCACGGGTTTCCTCCGGGTGCTCCGGTTTCCCCCACAGTCCAAAGACATGCAGGTTAGGTTAACTGGTGACTCTTAAATTGACCGTGAGTGTGAATGGTTGTCTGTGATGACCTGGCGACTTGTCCAGGGTGTACCCCGCCTTTCGCCCGTAGTCAGCTGGGATAGGCTCCAGCTTGCCCGCGACCCTGTAGAGCAGGGGTCTTCAATCCTATCCGCAAAGGGCCGGTGTAGCTGCAGGCTTTCATTACAGCCAAATTGGAGGCTCACTTGATTGTTGACTGGAGACGAGGGTGAAATGATTAAACAAGTGAAATCAGGTGTAGCTCCTGCTTGGTTGGAATGAAAGCCTGCAGCCACACTGGCCCTTTGTGGATAGGATTGAAGACCCCTGCTGTAGAACAGGATAAAGTGGCTAGCGATAATGAGATGAGATGAGAAGTGTTTACATATACAGGGTGTCACAGTGATGTAGTGGTTAGCGCTGTCGTCTCACAGCAAGAAGGTCCGGGTTCGAGCCCCGTGGCCGACGAGGGCCTTTCTGTGCGGAGTTTGCATGTTCTCCCCGTGTCCGCATGGGCTTCCTCCAGGTGCTCCGTTTTCCCCCACAGTCCAAAGACATGCAGGTTAGGTTAACTGGTGACTCTAAATTGACCGTAGGTGTGAATGTGAGTGTGAATGGTTGTCTGTGTCTATGTGTCAGCCCTGTGATGACCTGGCGACTTGTCCAGGGTGTACCCCGCCTTTCGCCCGTAGTCAGCTGGGATAGGCTTCAGCTTGCCTGCGACCCTATAGAACAGGATAAAGCGGCTAGAGATGAGATGAGATGAGATTATTATTATTATTTTTTAAACCTTTATTTGTCACATGCACACTTCAAGCACTGTGAAATTCATCCTTTGCATTTAACCCATCTGAAGCAGTGAACACACATGTGAACACACACGCAGAGCAGTGGGCAGCCACACCAGAGCGCCCGGGGAGTAGTATGGGGTCAGGTACCTTGCTCAAAGGCACTTCAGCCCAAGGCCGCCCCACATTCACCTAACTGCATGTGTTTGGATTGTGGGAGAAACCAGAGCACCCGGAGGAAACCCATGCAAACACGGGGAGAACATGCAAATTATATTGCACATTGTCCAGTATTGCTTATTGTCAGGCTAGGCTACTGCTCCTTCTCGTCCTCCGTCCTCCTGTTACCCTTCCTCCCCCCAGAGAGGAGTTATACAGTCTGATGGCGTGATGGACAAAGGAGTTTTTAAGTCTGTTCGTCCTGCACTTGGAAAGGAGCATTCTGTCACTGAACAGGCTCCTCTGGTTGCTGATGACGGTGTGCAGAGGGTGACTGGCATCGTCCATGATGTTCAATAGTTTGTCCATAGACCTCTTCTCTGCCACCGTCACCAGAGAGTCCAGCTTCATGCCGACTACAGAGCCGGCCCGCCTGATCAGTTTGTCCAGCCTGGATGTGTTTGTCCACAGCAGCAATAATAATGTATTCCCTAGCCCCTTACACTAACCATCACAACTAACCTTAACCATCACAAACCTCAAAGCCAAAGAACTATTTGAAGTGAATACCAGCCAAAATGTCCTCACTTCCCAAAATATGGGATAAAACACTGTTCCGGTTCTCAATATGTAGTAACTACAAATGCATGCACACCCACACGGAGGTCTTACCTCCATCCATCCATCCATAACCGCTTATCTTGTACAGGGTCGCAGGCAAGCTGGAGCCTATCCCAGCTGATTATGGGTGAGAGGCGGGGTACACCCTGGACAAGTCGACAGGTCATTGCAGGGCTGACACACAGAGACAAACCATTGACACTCATATTTGCAGCCACCAATTAACCTAACCTGCATGTCTTTGGACTGTGTGGACATGCAAACTCCAGACAGAAAGGCCCTCGTCGACCACTGGGCTCAAACCCAGGACCTTCTTGCTGTGAGGCAACAGTGCTAACCACTATACCACCGTGCTGCCCTACTGAAGACCTTCCATTGACAATTATTAATGTAGTTAATTAATCTTATGCCGACACCTAACCTTGACCTTAGTAATTAAAAGGAAACTTTTTGGCTCTTTTATTATTCATCCATCCATTATCTGTAGCCGCTTATCCTGTTCTACAGGGTTGCAGGCAAGCTGGAGCCTATCCCAGCTGACTATAGGTGAGAGGCGGGGTACACCCTGGACAAGTCGCAAGGTCATCACAGGGCTGACACATAGACACAGACAACCATTCACACTCACATTCACACCTACGGTCAATTTAGAGTCACCAGTTAACCTAACCTGCATGTCTTTGGACTGTGGGGGAAACCGGAGCACCCGGAGGAAACCCATGCGGACACGGGGAGAACATGCAAACTCCGCACAGAAAGGTCATCGCTGGCCGCTGGGCTCGAACCCGGACCTTGCTGTGAGGCGACAGTGCTAACCACTACACCACCGTGCCACCTGCCTCTTTTATATACCATATATATCTCATCTCATCTCATCTCATTATCTCTAGCCGCTTTATCCTGTTCTACAGGGTCGCAGGCAAGCTGGAGCCTATCCCAGCTGACTACGGGCGAAAGGCGGGGTACACCCTGGACAAGTCGCCAGGTCATCGCAGGGCTGACACATAGACACAGACAACCATTCACACTCACATTCACACCTACGCTCAATTTAGAGTCACCAGTTAACCTAACCTGCATGTCTTTGGACTGTGGGGGAAACCGGAGCACCCCAGGATAAAACTACTTTCCAAATTGAAAGAAAGGTAAATTATGTCATATCTTGTTCCAACTTTAATGTGATGTAGCAACCAACAAAGTGAAAAACAAATCGAAACACTTTTGAAAAAAAAGAAAAGAAAAAATGACAATCACCTGGTTGCGTAAGTGTGTGCACTGTATAAACAATCAAAAATACTGCTGTGGACCTTTAAGGGTGGAGATATATCAGCTTTTAGCTACATGTTCACATGTGGCTGATGGCTGCCTCACGTAACCTGCATCCGTTTGGTGTGTTGGTTGTACACGTCCTCAAAAATTAATGTTAAGCGACCGCAAGATGCAATACACGGCATGAATGGTAGGGGCAGTGTACAAGCAGTGTAACCAAATACTAACCTCCTTGAGTATCGCCAGGCCCGCCGACAGGGGGGGACAAACGGGTATGTTGTCCCGGGCCCAGGAATGGGGAGGGCCCAGAACTGGGCTCTCATGAAGTTGCGATTAAATTATTTTATTTCATTTCAAAATGTGTTGATTTGGGGGAGAAATGTGCTATATTTGCATTCAATAAATGATTTCTAGATCTTTTGCCTTTATTGTCTTTGAAAAAGGCGTCAAGAACCCCCTACCACCCCTAATGCAAAAATGGTTTGGTCTGACTCTTTGATTAAGGGGAAAAAAACGACATCGTTCGATCATAGCGCTTAGACAATCAGCGTGTGTGCCATTTGCCAACATGCACAAGTCAGGAGCAAAGAAAAGAGAAAAAGAGAGGAAGAAACCAAGAGACTCAGGGGCTCACTGTATAAATATTTTAAAAAAGATTCGGATGATGCAGCAGGTACTAGCAAAGGCAGTGGGGCAGCTGAGCCAGGTAAGCCAACTTTTTCCAGCCCCGTAAAGTAACCCCAACCAAGGCACGCGCGGCACGCAATTCATGTTACAAACGAGGGGAGAGCAAGTCACACTGAACACCATATCAAACGCACAGGGCATTGAATCATTTCATAACCACAACGGCTTAATAACACTGTGTTTCATATCTGATTGAAGCTAAGAATATTCACATTAGCCCGCAATCATATCCCGCTGTTTCTCGAGCGGTGTGTTCTTCTCTCCTTTTCACACTGGACAGTACGCACGCACAGTATACTATGTTCGCCCCCAGCCCTGCCCGAAATCCCCCGTCCATCGCTGCTCCTTCAAGAGCACCCCAATCGCGTGATTATAGTAGACTATCCACGAGTTTAGGAAGGCATTGTGGGGGCTGTCGCATGCAGGCTTGGGGCGTAACGGAATACATTTAATGGCGTTCGGTTAAAGGATACAAAATAACAGTAACCGCTTATTCCGTTACAGTACAGGGGGGAAAGATTCAGTGAAATTGGGGATTACTTCACAGGATCACAATGTGTGTGAGGTTGCTGGTTTTGGGCTTTTTTTTGTTAAAATGTTAAAACTGTAAAAATGTTGAAATGCTAAAATGAAATGGTTGTTGACCGGTTGAATGGTTTTTGAATACCTGTCATTTAAGGGTTGGAGTGAGGGAGTGAGTAGAGACTGGGATAAGAGAGGTGGGTGTGTGTGTGGGTTGGCCCGGGGGGGCCCATTCAGAGCATTTTGTCCCGGGCCCAGCCAAAGCTGTCAGCGGCCCTGAGTATCGCCCATGTTTATTGTTTATATCATGCAAATCCAGACAGTGTGATTTCTCTCATGTGCCCTCCAGTAACACGTGTAGCACATAGGAAAGCATGTGAACAATTACGTTCACAAGGCAAACAACTGTCTAAGGGAATTTGTGGTTAAAAAGCAGCTCTATTGCCACCCTAAGAAGTGCTTATGTCCCGTATGTAATGTATTGCGTTTGAAGCCACCTGCAAACGATGACATGGCGGGATATTATTAAAGAAAAGAAAGAAAGAAAAACTTTAGTCATCACACACTTGTGAAATTTCCTCTCTGCATTTAACCCATCTGAAGCAGTGAACACACACATGCACAATGAGCACACACACATACCCAGAGCAGTGGGCAGCCATGCTAACAGCACCCAGGTAGCAGTTTGGAGCCCCGCTCAAGGGCACCCCAGCCCAAGGCCGTCCCATATTAACCTAACCTGCATGTCTTTGGATTGTGGGGGAAACCGGAGCACCCGGAGGAAACCCACGCAAACTCCACACAGAAAGGCCCTCGCTAGCTGCTGGGTTCGAACCCAGAACCTTCTTGCTGTGAGGCGACCGTGCTAACCACTACACCACTGTGCCGCCCAAATATTATATTTTATTTCTCACTAATAGGCATGATTCACCCAATTCATGATGCCATTTGATTTCCGATATTGGTTTCATGATTAGATTTTCCTACAGTATTTTTGAAAAAAAAAAACAAAGAAAATTTTATTACCAAAAAAATGCACCATTTATCTTCCTATTCTTTATCAACTCAAATATAAATTTTTCTTAAATAAAAAAACCCCTTTTGTTTCATTTTCTTAATAACCAGTAATAATTATTTACCCACATTTGAAAAGGTCAGAGTACAATATAATGGTCAATTAACTAAAAGATCCCTTTTATTATCTTATCCTCCGCTGGCCGAAAGGCCCGAAGGGGGATTATGTCATGGTGATGTCTGTCCGTCCGTTCATCTGTCCGTCTGTCTGCCTGTCCGTCCGTCCATCCCGGGAAGGGTACTCACCTTCTGAAATCAACTCCTCTCACAATTTTTGGAGAAATTTCACAAAACTTGACAGGATTCTTTGTTATATGTCGGTAATACACATAATTACAATTTCGTTCATTTCAGTTGCATTTTACCAGAGTTATGGCCCTTCATTACCAAACTTGTACTTTGACAATTTCATGAGGGTGTATTAAGCACTTATAGCATAGATATAGTTGCCAGCAGGGGATATTGTGCTCTCAGGGCACTCTTGTTAAAGTGAAAGCGTTAATAACAAATAGGCCTTTTCTTAATAACTATTTCTTAACATTTGTGAAGGCTGTAGTCAGCTGAAACAGAAAACAACTACCCCCTTTTCTTCCCTTTTTTTAAGCTTTCAGCAGACTGTAAAAAGATAGTTCTGATTTTTTGTGAAATCTATTTGCTCTTGCCCATTTTAGATCTGTTTTTTTGTATGTTTTTAGGCATTAGAGCTGTATTACTTCTGCCTAGGGAGAAGTCATATGTATTCCCACTATTTTACGTTAGGGCGCCCTCTGCTGTCTAAACAACACAATTGCAACTAGGAAAATCTAAGAGATTACGCAGCCTGGTAATAATTGCTATTGATTTTTAATTTTATCAGTTCAGATCATCATAAATATGTATCGTGATTTCTGGTCACACGATATATCTAATCAGTAACGCATGACATGTCTAATCAGTAATGCACGCTGGAGCCTCAGTACAGTTTCTTATTTATGTATGAAGGGAACATTAGAAGCCATGAGACCTGGTCAACGTAGCTAATGAATGAACCATTTTCAATACTGCCAAGCGCCAAGTGTGCCCAGCTTCTTGTTGTTCACTACGTGCTATGTACTTAACTCAGCCCCCAAGGCCTGACACTATCCAGGTTTAATCGTGTTTAGCACTAAAGCCGCATTGCAGTTGGCGCCCAGACATTTGTGGACGAGTCTCATTTGTAGCATTAGAAAAGGGGCCCAGATTCTTTAAATTGTCCAATCTGCCACATCACCACTGGCTCCCTGCTATTGATGGCCCTTAGCTTGTCTGCCTGAACTATGTATGGTGGTTGAGTGTTGCTGGATATGTTTTATCTAGCGCATTAAAAATGGCACCTTAACTTTTATGAGCCAAAATGGAATCGGACCCACGCAGGAGCAAACTTTTTGTTTTTTATTGACTTGATTTTTATGTGGGCGGCACGGTGGTGTAGTGGTTAGCGCTGTCGCCTCACAGCAAGAAGGTCCTGGGTTCGAGCCCCGGGGCCGGCGAGGGCCTTTCTGTGTGGAGTTTGCATGTTCTCCCCGTGTCCGCGTGGGTTTCCTCCGGGTACTCCGGTTTCCCCCACAGTCCAAAGACATGCAGGTTAGGTTAACTGGTGACTCTAAATTGACCGTAGGTGTGAATGTGAGTGTGAATGGTTGTCTGTGTCTATGTGTCAGCCCTGTGATGACCTGGCGACTTGTCCAGGGTGTACCCCGCCTTTCGCCCGTAGTCAGCTGGGATAGGCTCCAGCTTGCCTGCGACCCTGTAGAAGGATAAAGCGGCTAGAGATAATGAGATGATGAGATGAGATGATTTTTATGTAAAGCATCAGACTGAGGACTGGACTGATCACTTGAATGCATTTGTGGGTAAACTGAACTTCTCACCAGATTTGTGGTTAAAATGCAAACTTGGAAATGGACATCTGAGCAAATGGAATAGACCTTGGGTGGCAATTGTGAGCGAGCAAAATTCTTGGTCGATCTTGTGGAGTAAATGAATAGCGCCGGACTGGCGGTTAAACTGAATTTTCTTTATGGATTATCAGGTGAACTGAACAGCGCAGTACAGAGTGCAGGACTCACAGGGATAAAATGGTTAAAAACGGTACTTGCGATATAATCATGTGTCATTACGATTGTCTGTGAAGGTTTTCAGTCATCCAGGTCATCGTAAACTGTAGGTGCTAAAGAATATTGTGTCGTAAATAAAGAATTTGTGATATTTACCACTGCATTTTCGTACTGTATTGTGGGGTTTTCTCTGCTAATGTAACTGGTGGTAATTTCATTTTTGTTAAATCTCTAGGTTTTTGCTGAAGTGCAGTACTTTATTCTGATCTATATTAATGCTGTTCACAGTTATTGATTTTGGGCTTTTCATTTATATGCCAGCTGTTGAAAGTAGCTGAGCTTACTGATTGCAGCGTGTAATTTACTTTGCTTTAGTAAGCGTCCATTAACAACCCATAACAGCAAAAGTGTTTTACATGCAAAATGGCTACACATCCAGACTCAGGCCCTGTCCACACGGCAACGGATTCAGGTGAATCTGATAAAATTGTTTATCGTTTCGGCCTGGCGTCCACACGGTACCAGCTTTTTGGGTGCCCCGAAACGAAATCTTTTGAGAACGGGTTCCAGAGTGGAAAAATCTGGCAACGGCGCCATTGCGAAGTTGTCTGGATGAGTAGAACGGATTTGTTTACGATGACGTCACAACCACATGACTGTCAGTGCTTCATGCCAGGTAGAAGTGTCACGAACTCGATGCGAGTTGTCAACAAATCCTATAACTTGGTTCATGAAACGCGCTTACAAAATATTTTCACTCTGAATATTTATTGTGTAATGGTGCAAAGTGAGAGAGAGAGAGAGAGAGAGAGTGAGAGAATAGCCCTTAGGGTAGAGTCTTTAGTCCAAACACTGCGGAAGTACTGAGTATAACCAAACCGCGCACCGCCCGTGCGCTTTCCAAAAACAAAAACGATCCCGCCAGCAAAAATAGGAAAAAAAAAAGGAGCGATCTCACCTCTTCAGATGTTGGTTTAAGTCCGACAATACATTCCTCAAAAAGGGCGTAGAAGAACAAAGTAATCCATCAACGTGTAGCATTCAATTTATTCCGGACCATTAAAGAATTCTGGAGGATATCAGAATGTTGGCGTACCAGCTTCCATCTACCCCCGTTCATTCCTCTTTCCACGTCTTTCGTTTTACACTACTGATTAATAATCAAAACTTTATGTGGCTGATGCTACAGAAGAAGGGGTTTATGCGCATGCATCTACTTCTTCTATTGTTCTGGTGTCTCCGATGGGACCGTCTTACAGCGCACGTAGAGGTGTGGCATGTGTATTGCATCGTTTTCAGCAAGCGTTGCATTGCCATATGTACCTGATATTTTACTGATCCGTTGCCCATGTAGACGCGATATTTAAAAAAAAAAAATCTCGTTGCCGTTGTCGTGTGGATGTAGCCTTAGACTCTCAGAAAATAAAGTACATTATTGTCTCTTTAGGGAGCTTGGCTTGTCACTGGGGCAGTACTCTCTAAGGTACTTAGTTGTATCCTTTATACACTGTTTGGGAACATACAGGTACCTTTTTGAGCCTACAAAGGTACACATAGCTACCTTGAGATCCAATAATGATCCCGAGAGGGTACATTAGTGTTGGTTGTGCCCTGGGGGACAGAAATGGACTCCTCCTGTACCCTTATTTCTGACCGTGTACGGACTGATTTCTCTGACTTGCACATTTATTTTCTAAATGTAGAAAATGCAGCAGGCTGCTGTAGGTCCACATGCATAAATTCGAGACCTAAAAGCTGAACTGGCTATATTATGACTGTCTCCATGACTTGCAAACTAAACTTTTTAGTCACTGGAACTAGGCTGTTGGCTCAATACATGTTCCTTCTACTACTTATACACACACTGCTCTAGTAGCTACATTCACTCTGCACTGTCTTTCCTGGTATAACAAAGCACCTGTCCCTCCACAAACCAGCACAAGCCGTAATGGGGAACCGCAAAGCACAGCCTCCTTCAGTCCACATCGGTGAGTAGAACTCAGCCGCACTGAAAAGTCACTCACCAGACTAATCTTGTGCCCCCTGTATTTGCTGGTGATTGTAAGGTATAGCCTTGACTTGACTGATGTGGAACGCTTGTGGTTGGGCATAATCTGATCTATGACTGGACTAAGGATGGCGGGGAATAGTGATGCGGAGGGTGGGAATGGGGATATGGATGTAAATAAATGGAATTAAGTACGGAAAAAGAAACAAGTTAGGACGCATAGTCGTGTCAGTGGTTACTGTTCAGATGGGAAAGAGGGAGGTAGGGCTGTGTGGAGAAGAGTTGAAAAGAATGCAGGGTTTAAACTAATTTTAAGGTTCAAGGAAGGAAGCGATATCGGTAGGTCAGTCCAGTAGCACTAACTCATGGGCTGAAGGAGAAAATTGGCAAACTTGTGATGGCAAAAGTGTTGAGTGATGGCGGCGTGCTAATCAAGTGTAAGGATGGGAAGCAGAGAGAGGAAGCAATGAAGTTAATGAAAGTTTGCAACAAAATGGTGGAGAATGCCAAGAAAACAGGCGATGGGCCCTTTGTGAATATCTGGAATCCCAGTGGAGGAAAAGTTGGAGGATTTGAGGGCAAGCATAAGAGGTGGAAAAGTCATTGGCATTAAATATCTGCAAGTAAAAAGGGGAGGAGAGAGGGTTTATTAGGCTATCAGTGCTGTTGGATTTCCAAGAGAGGGTGCTGCAGGAAAAAGTGAAAGTAGGATACATGTTATATTATTCTATCCACATTCACTGGATATGAGCAATCGTGTGCTCTGATTGGCTCCTCTACTACTAGGCTACCAGCTCATATACCGTGAGTAGAGAAAAACAAAATGGCGGAGCGTGTTGCTAAACCAACCGAGGCCATCCTTAAAAAAAATCCGTTTCCTGTCCACCGGGTGAGGAAAAAAATTTTCATTCGGGAGGGAGGGATTTTTTTTTTTTATATGGATGGATAAGAAATCGCAATGCTGTGTTTGCTTTTTCTTTCAGTACTTTTTTATTACAAAAGCAGACACATTTAATAAAATATGACCGTTTAATCAACTGAAACTTGTACAAAAACTTTAAGTTAGCATTTTAAATGCTGACTGCAACATTTGCAAAATTTTTACAAAGGTACTTAAACTGTCCGACACACGGACTTTTTGTAGTTCTAAATCGACCGTTAGGCCTAGTTCGGATGAAATTACACTATTAAAATGATCACTGAATGATTTGTTTTTCTGAATCTTTACTATTTTGTTGTTTGCTAGAATACCATTTTGCGATTTCACACTTAAGCAAATGTTTGAAAACTCCGGATCTCCTTCCTTCATGGTGGCTGCCGGTTTTTTTGTGCCGCACGGCGCATGCGCAGAGCTGATTCAATTCTATATTCTGCGCGGAATGCAGGGGTTTCCACAAGCGCTGGCTGCCGGTCATACAGCCGACTACACAATTAAGTCCAGCCGGCTACTTTAATGACGACTAATTTTGTAGCCCACAGGCTCTAAATATTAATTTTCGATTTTAATAAAGTTAAATGTTTATCTAACGGACTGACAATAATGTCAAACTGAACCGCACTCATTTAAGTTGTGATTCGCGCTGTTTGTACCGATAATAACCACAAATTCCCCGCCGACTTCATTGATCAAGGGAGAGTAACTCATCCGCGGCCCCGACATGCGGTGTGTGCGCGTGCACTCGGCGGAGGCAGTAGTGTGTCGGAGGGAACAGAAGCAGAGATAACGCTTATTTTGTCTCCGGTAAACCAGTCTTCTCTCGTTCAATTACGTGCTGGCATCAAAAGACACCGTTGGTTGTAAATGAAACCAAACTGAGTCGTTGGAGGGTATTTTCATACAGAAATGGAGAAATGTTCGCTGAGCGTTTGTGTAGCCCCACTGCAGACCGTTGTCGTTGTTAATTCATAGCATGCTCAGCTGCGTGAATGTGTCATGCACCGAAAATAAGAGATTTACAAGCCAGGAACGCCTCATGATGCAATACGCAAGAAAAGAAAGAAGATTTACTGCCATTTTACTTTGTATTTGAGTAAAGTGAATAAATAAATGGTCTGTGGAAAATACATTTAATCCTGGGAACTGCGTGCACAGGAGTTTATTTTGTGTTTACTCCCCCCCGGCTGGCACTTATTTGTCATGGCTGGCTAGTATGAGCCTTAGTGGAAAGCCCTGGGAATGCGGAAATGTCAAGTTCGAGTTTAGATTTACGAACCCGAAAAAAATGTCGAAAAACCGGCGTTAAAAAAAAATTTCAACCGCACAAATGGCACTCACCCGGCCGGTGGACCGGAAACAGAACATTTTTTAATAATGGCCTGAGGACGAAATAAAAACTCTGCTTCAAAACAAAAGCCCCAAAAATACAAAAAAGCAACAAAATATGGAATAAAAGTATTCGATGGTACGAACATATCTTTTTAAAATTTTTCAAGAATTATTATTATAGCATTTTTCACAAATTGCTACAGTCATTTCGCCCGTTTGTTTACATTCTAAGCGGAAATTATTTTGTTGGACGTTTTGTATAAAGTTTTTATTTATCGAATTTTCAAAAAATAAAAATAAAAATGCTCTGTTTCTCAAAATCCAGTGAATGTGGATAGAATAAAACAGTTATTCCTCTCAGTCTTGTCGTACACGGCTTATAGCCAACTCGGTGCTATGCGGCTTGTCGGTTATCAGCTCATGTACGACTCGATTTTGTGGAATAACTGTTAAATGTAAGAGTGTATGTCCCACTGCCTTTAAGATGCTTTAAATGCTAAAAACTATGGACATATTGCAGTAGGATGTAAAGGGAAACAAACATGCGGAAAATGTGGAGGTAACCATAAAGTGAGAAAGAAGGTTGTGGAAGTGCAGAAATTAAGAATGAGCGCGGATATATCTTATGCAGAAACAGTAAAGCTGGTTCAGAGGGAGCATAAAGAAAGAGGGAGATCTGAGAAGATTGACATCATGATTCAGTCTTTTGAATAGCTCAAAACAGGGACAGATAAACAAGGAACCACGTGCAGAGGATTAGTTTCACCCATGCTAGGTCTTCAGTGGAATTCAAGGAGACTGTTGTCAAACAGCCAAGAATTTAAAAGATTTCTTGAGGGATTAGAAGGCAAACCTGATATAATATGTGTAGAGGAGACGTGGCTTAAACCTAGTTTAGATTTTTCGATTCAAGGATATGTGTGTGTATAAGAAGGGATAAGGAAGGGGGTAATGGTGCAGGATGTAAGATATTTTAAAGTAATAGAAAGAGGGAAATATCTGGAGTATGTAGCTGTTGAAGTTTGGCTAGGGTAGGGGAATTTTATTATCGTAAATTGCTTTAACCCATGTCAGAGGTTGAAATTGGAAGTACTAGAGACAATAAAGGGTCCAGATAGCAAAAGGGTCGCTTGGTGTGGGGATTTTAATGCCCGCAGTACTCTTTGAGGAAGGAATAGAACAGATAGGCATGGGATGACAATGGAGGAATTGATGGACTCCCTGAGACTGGTATGTCTAAATGATGGGAATTTCACAAGGATTGATTGGAGTTCAAGCCTAGACTTGACATTAGTGTCACAATCCATGGCAGGTATACGTATATGGAAGGTTATGAACGCTTGTCATAAATATCAAACACAAGAAGAAGAAGAAGAAGAATGACTTGACTGATGCTCAGATCAGGGGCGATTTCTCAGAGACAACAAGGGAAGCCGAGCTTCCCCTAAAATTCTCTCCCCAAACTGCGGCGTCTACGACGTTGAATTCTCATTAAAACAATAACTTGCATAACATAATATATGCCCAAGATTGTATTTATGTTCGTAACTATCCTGTAACTTATTTGAGTGATGTCTGACGAACTTGCAGTTCGCTACGAGAATCACCTTTGCTGCCAGGCTGTAACCTTTCTTATTTCAATGGGCTCTATGGACTGGCAGCAGTGTTGCCAGATTGGGCGGTTTTAAGTGCATTTTGGCGGGTTTTGAACATATTTTGGGATGGAAAACGTCAGCAGTATCTGGCAACACTGACTGGCAGCCGGGTATCCGTTGCAGTCTACGAGACGGCTCTGAACAGCCAATTTCGGCTAGTTGTTATTGGTTAAAATCAACAAAATCGTCACTTCCAGGGAAGCCGGGCTTCTCTGGGACTAAACGAGACAGTGGGAGGGACAAGAAGCCGGGCTGATAAAGGATTATTGAAGGTAGTGTTTGAAAGACATGAGGAGGGCGGTACTTCGGCGAGGAACATGGAAGTATGATCAGTCAGTCCCTAGCGGATGTCGAGAAAGTGCAGTCGTGTGCCAAAGTGCTGTGCGAATTTCTTTTCATATAAACGTTTCTTCTCATTGATGTCTCTATACATTACTCTGTAAATAAATGTAAATATTACTCGTTGTGCTCTGTTAACTTTCATCCATTCTATCAGTTTGATCATTCGTGAATTCACTCGTTTATTTCATTTGTAGTTCAATCTGGTTGTAGGCTAGCTTGAGCCTTATTGGGATCTGCAGTGCTAGCTGCTAACAGAAATTGGTGAAGTCTCTGGAAAGCACAACCAGCTGGTATGACAGGGTCACAGACCATTTTCTGGAAAAGGAGCGGAGGGCAGAATTTGTGTATAAATAGTGTTCATGTTCATGAATGTGAAGTGTGTATATTGTTCAGTAATGTTAAGAGAATGGTGGGCTCTGTGTTATAGGTTATACCTGGGTATAATATTCAAGGTTCTGTGTGTTGCATAGCCTACCTGGTTATGAATTTCCAGACTGTGTTGCAGAAGATGTTCAAGGATGTGTTGCACAGCTGGGTGTTGTGTTAAAGACTCTGTGTTGCATATCAGGGTATGATGTTCAAGGCTCTTCGTTGAATAGCCAGTGATTTTTGGATGTTTGATATTTTTGATTAAGGATATGAGGCACTAGCCTGGCAAGCCAGACTATAACATGAAATGTACAAGCAAAAATACTTTCTGCCACTAGGTAGGGTTGTCTAGTTCACTATGCTAATGGAGCACACCTTTCTATGCTTTGATATCCGGCCTACAGGTTTTACGATGAATGTGTAAAATGGGCTTCCCCTGTTTTAAAAACCAGCAGCTCCCACTGGCTCAGATACTCCTTGAGCGCCCACCTTTCCTTGCTAAAAATCTCTTTTTTTTCAAACTTATGAACAATTCTCAATTACGTTTTTTTAAATTCTTTTTAGTTTTACTGAGCCCCAGAAGGGACATGGAGAAAAAATAAATAAATAAACAAGATGTACTTTTCTGAGATATTGCAAAAGTTTTGCTAGATATTGGAAAACTTTTTCATGTAGGTCAGTGTACTTCTGGGTCAGTTCAGCAACACGAAAACCACAATAATGGAGCACACACACCAATGGTAGAGGTTCACAGAATTTTGATATTGGCCTCAAATATAAATACATTAAATATATTGTTGTAGATATTTTTATGCCTCCGCCACCTTAAGGTGCAGGAGGCATTCTGTTTTCAGGTTGTCCGTCTGTCCGTGCGTCCGTCCCAAAACCTTGTGAACACGATATTTCAAAGGCTAATGAAAGGAATTTCACCAAACTTTCACCATTTGTGCACTTTGGGACAAACATGAAATGATTAGATTTTGAGGTTAAAAGGTCACAGGTCAAGATTACTGTGAGGTCAAATGTCCATCCCCAAACCTTGTGAACGCCATATCTCAAAGACTAATGAAAGGAATTTCACCAAACTTTCACCATTTGTGCACTTTGGGACAAACATGAAATGATTAGATTTTGAGATCAAAAGGTCTAAGGTCAAGGTCACTGTGAGGTCAACTGTCTGTCCGAAAGCCTTGTGAACACAATATCTCCAAGGCAAATGAAAGGAATTTCACCAAACTTTCACCATTTGTGCATTTGGGGACAAACATCAACTGATTAGATTTTGAGGTTAAAAGGTCACAGGTCAAGATTACTGTGAGGTCAAATGTCCATCCCCAAATCACAACTTAATAAGGCGTGTAGTCTATCAGGCGGAGGCATCCCCATCGATGCCGTTGGCGTCGAGTTCTATCTAGTTTTTTGTGTTTTCATATAATTCGAGCTGAACGCTAACGGTAATGCTAACGCTGCTGCTCAGTGGGTGTAACCGCAGTGGTTTCTGCACATGAGAGACTTATGCAGAGAGATAATGTGACAATATGAAACTCTAATATTAGCAAATTTTAACGCTGTGTAACTCTATTTAAAGGCGAATAAACACTATTTCAGAAATGTAGCAGGTCATAAATGCCGTTTATGTTCATTTATCCTCCACTCCAGCCTTGTTTCCATGTTGCTGAACTGACCCAGAAATACATAGACCCGTGGCTCTTCTTGACATATGCAACACGACTAGGAAATGTTTCAGGTAACATTTTCAGGTTGCATTCAACTTGAGGTTGCAGCTTGTAATTCCCAAACTCCAACCAGTAAAAGCCAAAGAAAACACCCACTCAACTTTAAATTCCTATTTGTCAGCTCGAGGTAGTCTTCTCAGCTACGACTTCCTTCCACGTTTACAGAGTGACATCAAATGAACACTGCTGCTCGCACCATCAGAAGTAAATAAAGAAGTATTTCTTATCTTTAAATGAGTTGTACTGCACCTACAAACATTTGCTTTAGATTGATCAGTGTAGATATATTCGCTATCTGAAACAATACAGTGGTGCTTGAAAGTTTGTGAACCCTTTAGAATTTTCTATATTTCTGCATAAATATGAGCTAAAACATCATCAGATTTTCACCCAAGTCCTAAAAGTAGATAAAGAGAACCCAGTTAAACAAATGAGACAAAAATATTATACTTGGTCATTTATTTATTGAGGAAAATGATCCAATATTACATATCTGTGAGTGGCAAAAGGATGTGAACCTTTGCTTTCAGTATCTGGTGTGACCCCCTTGTGCAGCAATAACTGCAACTAAACGTTTCTGGTAACTGTTGATCAGTCCTGCACACCGGCTTGGAGGAATTTTAGCCCATTCTTCCATACAGAACAGCTTCAACTCTGGGATGTTGGTGGGTTTCCTCACATGAACTGCTCGCTTCAGGTCCTTCCACAACATTTCGATTGGATTAAGGTCAGGACTTTTACTTGGCCATTCCAAAACATTAACTTTATTCTTCTTTAATTATTCTTTCTTAGACCGACTTGTGTGCTTAGGGTCGTTGTCTTGCTGCATGACCCACCTTCTCTTGAGATTCAGTTCATGGACAGATGTTCTGACATTTTCCTTTAGAATTCGCTGGTATAATTCAGAATTCATTGTTCCATCAATGATGGCAAGCCGTCCTGGCCCAGATGCAGCAAAACAGGCCCAAACCATGATACCACCACCATGTTTCACAGATGGGATAAGGTTCTTATGCTGGAATGCAGTGTTTTCCTTTCTCCAAACATAATGCTTCTCATTTAAACCAAAAAGTTCTATTTTGGTCTCATCTGTCCACAAAACATTTTTCCAATAGCCTTCTGCCTTGTCCACGTGATCTTTAGCAAACTGCAGATGAGCAGCAATGTTCTTTTTGGAGAGCAGTGGCTTTCTCCTTGCAACCCTGCCATGCACACCATTGTTGTTCAGTGTTCTCCTGATGGTGGACTCATGAACATTAGCCAATGTGAGAGAGGCCTTCAGTTGCTTAGAAGTTACCCTGGGGTCCTTTGTGACCTCTCCGACTATTACATGCCTTGCTCTTGGAGTGATCTTTGTTGGTCAGCCACTCCTGGGGAGGGTAACAATGGTCTTGAATTTCCTCCATTTGTACACAATCTGTCTGACTGTGGATTGGTGAAGTCCAAACTCTTTAGAGATGGTTTTGTAACTTTTTCCAGCCTGATGAGCATCAACAACACTTTTTCTGAGGTCCTCAGAAATTTCCTTTGTTCGTGCCATGATACACTTCCACAAGCATGTGTTGTGAAGATCAGACTTTGATAGATTCCTGTTCTTTAAATAAAACTCATGGGCGACGCCGGGGGGGGAAAGGTTGGAACAATTCTAGGGGCCCAGCACTGCCATGGGGCCCTTTAAGGGGCTGATAATATGCTTTTAATGATTTTAATAAGACTTTTGAAATAACAACAATGCAATATTCCATCTGGTAAAATGAGCTAATTGAACAAGGTTGTCTATTTCTTGAGTTCTTCAACATATTGTCATTTAACCCTCCCCCTTTTGCGAAATGGTACGGTCCAGTTCTGGTAGAAGCGCGATGCGTTAAATCTGTGTGCTGATCAGTGCAACGCTACTTGCTGCTGTGTCGCGGTGCAGCAGCCAGCCAGCAGTGGAGTGCGTACAGTCTATGATCGCTAAATATGAAGAGTGGCTGTCAAAAACGTAAAGAAAGGCAGCTGAAAGCTGAGAGGGACCGGAGAGGCAGGCAACTGGTCACTCAGTTTTTCCCAAAGAAAGGTAGCTATCGCTCACATGTGTGTTCAAAATATTAGCGAATGGTAAATGAACAGTATGAATGTGGTTGGATTAGCCTATCAAGAGAACACTTTTACAGTTTGTACAGTGACATTTTTTCCATTTTAATAACTGAACTGACTTGTGTGATAAACAAGATGAAATATTACGTACGTTATACTGGTGCTAATAACCAGTTTCATAACTAATGGGGTGCCCTAAATATGCACAGATTCAGCCTCAGGGGGACCTCCGCCCTACCAAACCACTGAACCCCCTTTGGAGAAGGAGGTAAGCAGCAATACAACCCATAAATGCTTTCGGATTGAAGTTGTTAATGAGCGAGCGCCATATACAGTTTGCTAGATTAAAGTGTTGCTAATAACGGACACCAGTCAAGTGTTTGACATGGTTACGTGTGTGGAATGTTCACACGTTCTAAACCATTGGTTTCAAATTGAGGAGCTGGAGAAAGCGCAGCACACATAAAAGAGGGATAGAGGTTACAACATATGAAGAAATACATACGTAATTGATCAAATTGAAATGTCACTCCATGTCACTTTGAAATAAATTTATAATAAGATGTTTCCTGTCTTTTAGTCTAACTCTGCTTACGCTCAAATTTCTGTCTAGACACACTTTGCTTTGAACATATTCCCTTTTTGCAGAACAGTACACACAGCTTTCTACCTAACACATAACAATCCATGGGATTTCCATAGGTATTTTGATGCTGGGTAGAAAACTTTTTCTATGATTTATTAGCAGTCACATCACACATTTCACTACCAGTTGTCCTAGCACAGGAAGGCATGTGGCAAAATCTTGAATTTTCATTTGTGATTGTAAATGCACCAGAATTAGTCACTGACCAGTTTTCATCTAGTCCCTGGTAGGTTAATACATAAAATGTAATAACAAAGTCACAAACCCAAGGTCCATGGGCTATCAAAAGTCAAATAATGACAATAGTGCAATTGTGACGAGGGTGGGCAAAGTTGGGGGGCCCAAAATTCTAATCTTTCATGGGGCCCAAAATTTCTGGCGGTGCCCCTGTGCCCACTCACACCTGATTGTCATCCCATTGATTGAAAACACCTGACTCTAATTTCACCTTCAAATGAACTGCTAATCCTAGAATCCCAGTTATCCCAGTATCTACTTTTAGGACTTGTGTGAAAATCTGATGTGTTGGGTCATATTTATGCAGAAATATAGAAAATTATAAAGGGTTCACAAACTTTCAAGCACCACTGTAGCTCACTCACACACCTGGCTATTGTGATGGCAACCTGCAAAAGGGCGGCACGGTAGCGTAGTGGTTAGCACTGTCGCCTCACAGCAAGAAGGTCCTGGGTTCAAGCCCAGCGGCCAATGAGGGCCTTTCTGTGTGGAGTTTGCATGTTCTCCCCGTGTCTGCGTGGGTTTCCTCCGGGTGCTCCGGTTTCCCCTACAGTCCAAAGACATGCAGGTTGAGGCTACGTTTACATTACGTCGAATCAGCGGATCATCAGATTAATGTTCTTAAAATGATTCGCGTTTACACTAAAACCGTTAGCCGTGCACACAGCAACACCAATACGCGGATACGCTCGGCTCCGCAGGCATCCTGCGCTCCAAATCACTCCGCCCTGAACAGCGAGTGCCCTCTGGAGGGTGTGCACTCCGGCCCTGCGCAGCTCACAGAGCGCGCGAGTGAAGTGAACAAGCCACGATTCGGGACTGAGCCGCTGTGTGTGTGATCCCAGCGCATATCACTTATTACTTGCAAGTGGAAGGATGGCAAGCCTAAAGACAATCATAACTACACAATGGGCAGTATTTGCATCAGTATTTGCAGTATTTTCATACTTTTATACTCTTTAATGAAAGGTGATACAAGGCGGAAGTCTGCGCCGTTTTTCAGCAGTCGCGTCACATGACCAACGCCAGCGAATCAGGAAGGTGGATGTCACAGTGACGTTGTCCAATGAGACGCCAGCTAGAGCTCAGCACAGCGTATTCGCGTATTCTCAATGTTTACACAGCACCGGAGCTGATACGATCTAGATTGAATACGTGGACGCTGGCGGATTCCCGTTTCCCCGCTTTTTCAGGGGGGTTAATGTAAACGGACAGTGCATCCGCGAAGAAAACGAGACAGATACGGTCTAGTGTAAACGTAGCCTGAGTTAACTGGTGACTCTAAATTGACCGTAGGTGTGAATGTGAGTGTGAATGGTTGTTTGTCTCTGTGTCAGCCCTGTGATGACCTGGCGACTTGTCCAGGGTGTACCCCGCCTTTCGCCCGTAGTCAGCTGGGATAGGCTCCAGCTTGCCTGCGACCCTGTAGAACAGGATAAAACGGCTAGAGATAGTGGATGGATTTAAATATGTACAGTACTATGCAAAAGTCTTAGGCACATGTAAATAAACACTGTAGACCAAAAATGGCTTAAATATAATGAGATGTTTCAACATTAAAAAATACTATTTAAACAGCAGTAAGCCATAATAAATGAAACAAAGTCAATATTTGGTGTGAGACGACCCTTTGATTTAAAAATACAGTCGTCTCAGGTACAATTAGTGCAGTTTTATAAAGAAATGGTTTTACTGAGTAGGTTTTATTGAGCATCTTGCAGAACCAGCCACAGTTCTTCTGGACACTTTGTCACACTTGCTTCTTAATTTTGCACCAAAACCCAGTAGCTTTCATTATGTTTTCTTTTTTAATCTGAAAAGTGCTCTCTTATGTAATATGCTGCTCAGATACAAACATTTTTACCTCCGCCAAGGAGGTTATGTTTTCGGTAGCGTTGGTTTGTTTGTTTGTTGGTTGGTTTGTCTGTTAGCAACATTACGGAAAAAGTAATGAACGGATTGCTCTGAAATTTTTTTCCAGAGGTGTGACTGGGCACAAGTAACAATCCATTAAATTTTGGCGGTGATCCGGATCACCTTCTGGATCCCGGATTTTTTTTAAAGGATTCTTGGCGGAGGTCTGCGCTCTCCGAGTGCTTTTCTAGTTTTTTCTGTAACATTTTAATTTTGTGCTGGAAAACGAACGTTTGGAACTCTAAAATGTTTTTGTACTGACTCGATAATGTAGAAATCATAAATAGAAATCGATAACAAAGTTTGTATGAAAAAAAATAGGGTGCCCAAGACTTTTGCACAGCACTGTGTATATAAACATGTACAGTCTCAATCAGAACATTTTGAAAATCGCAATAAAACATTAATTTGAGTTAATGGCAGTAATCATAATAATCACCCAGCAATATAAAGAATCAAGGAAATGGTTCACTGTGCTCAGCACATAAGGGTTCATCTCACTGCTGGTTCATTTCAGTCCCCCCACAGAGAGTTCTCATTGCCACCGATGGGGCAGTCCTCCAATCTCGGATAGTATTAATAGCTTGGGAGGAGAAAAGGAGCAAACAATCCAGTCGACAGGAAAATTCAAGGAAGGGAGAACGTTTCACAGAGGCAATCCTCCCTCCAGAAACTGAATTACCTTACCGAGTTATTAAACGTCCACATGACCAGCACATTCTTGGCCATGTTTAAAACAACACTTCTAATTTATTCTGGAACACCCCATTCAGAGTGAAAGCTAATCTCAATGCTCAAGTGTTAGAGGGAACACTGGACGCTAGGAGTGTGTGATATACAGTAATATCATTCACAATAATACTATGATTAAATTTGACAGGATTATATCATATTGCAACATATTACATCAGCAAGTGCACGTGAATTATGTTCATGGTATGTAACAGTACACAAATATGACCAATAATGCACAGAGCAGTACGAGAACCAATGCTGAGGATGAATTACTTCCTTAAAGAGGACTTAAGTCGGCAGTATGGGAGGTTTTCATATACAGAAGGTTAGATTGTAAAATGTGCAAAAATAGTGTGACCATACTGAGTATGAGGAGCGTCAGACATTTCATGAGTCCAAGAACACTGGTGCGAAACTAAAAAGTTTGTCTGTTAACCAATAAGCCAAACCAAATGTAGTTACTCCGTATGACAAAAAAGCATGTGGTGAAATGGAATTACAGAAGCAGTCACATTTGCCTGGCTAAGAACATGATACCTATCTAAGGCTACATCCACACGACAACGGCAACGAGATGTTATTTAAAAAAATATCGCGTCCAAATGGGCAACGATCAGTAAAATATCAGGTCCATATGGCAACGCAACGCTTGCTGAAAACGATGCAATACACATGCCACACCTCTAGGGGCGCTGTAAGACGGTCCCTTCGGAGACACCAGAACAATAGAAGAAGTAAGGACGCATGCACATAAACTATTATGCGCGAGACTTCATATTAGCCACAAAGTCAGGAAAATCTGTTCGTAAAATTACGTTATAATGACCAAATACAATGAAAAGTATTTTTCCAGTCTCACCTGTGAAAGGTAATCCCATGTGATCTCGTTTGGACGGTAAACCTGTTGGTACAGTTAAATGCAGCACATGAATGAGGCATCTTTATTCTCCGCTTTGACCTATCCAATATGGCGACGAGGATGACGTATGATTCTACGCGGAAGGCGGCGTCTTTAATGGTCCGGAATAAATTGAATGCTACACGTTGATGGATTAATTTGTTGTTCTACGCCCTTTTTGAGGAATGTATTGTAGGACTTAAACCAACATCTGAAGAGGTGAGATCGCTCCTTTTTTTCCCTATTTTTGCTGGCGGGATTGACTCTGCCCTAAGGGCTATTTTCTCTCTCTCTCTCACTTTTCACCATTGCACAATAAATATTCACAGTGAAAATATTTTGTAAGCGCGTTTCATGAACCAAGTTATAGGATTTGTTGACAACTCGCATCGAGTTCGTTACACTTCTACCCGGCGTGAAGCACTGACAGTCATGTGGTTGTGACGTCATCGTAAACAAATCCGTTCTACTCATCCAGACGACTTCGCAACGGCAACGTTGCCAGATCTTTCCACTCTGGAACTCGTTCTCAAAAGATTGCGTTTTGGGGCACCCAAAATGCGGGTGCCGTGTGGACGCCAGGCCTAAATGATAAACAATTGTATCGGATTCACCTGAATCCGTTGCCGTGTGGACAGGGCCTAAATGGCTGAAAAGGAAGGATTTAAGTGGCTCGTTAAGAAGTTAGACCCAAAGTCCAACATCCCAGCAAGGAGATATTACCTGCAAAAAGCTTTGTTGCAAATGAATGACGAATGGTGTGGCAAGTTAGTGGCTACACATTTAGTAGAATTTGGAGGATTGGCTGCAAAATATAAAATGTTTTTTTTTTTAAATGAACTTAACTATTTTTAGAGCATTTTTATATACATTACCTGGCAAAAAATATTGACACTTTGATTTAAGCAAATATTTAAGAGCCTTTGATTGGATAATTACTGCAGTGATTAACAGGCTTGTAGTACTCTAGTTCAGGACTTGTGCCCTAATTTTAAGGACTCGTGAATTGACTCGGACTTGAGCACTGATGACTCGGACTCGTACTTGGACTCGTGCATTAACTGCATTAGGACTCGGAAAATGGAGACGAGGACTCGGATTTTTTCTTTATTTTTTTGGTAGCATGGCATAATAAATTGCCATAAGATATTTATATCTCCATTAATTTTGTACTAATTTCGTGTAAGAGTGTCACACCTGCGCGCCTTGGCACGTGCATCAGATAGACTCTCGGGCGCACTCCGGACAGTGCGTGCACCAAGCGGACTCTCACGCGTGCGCCGTAAACGACTCACACCTGCACAGGATTAAGGTGCAAACAGTGCGCCTATATAAAAACTGTGAAAACACACTTACTCTGCGAAGTATTGAGTTGCGTTGCTGACACATTACTGAGATTATATTCCTTGTTTGGTTTCCTGATCCCTGATTTCCTGTTTCTCGTTTTTGATTCTGCTGAGTCTACAATAGCCTGTTTGTGCCTCGTTCGACCTATTACCTGTTTCACTGTTTTACGATTTTGCCTGCCATTCTGGATTGTTTGCCTGTCTTCACTTGTATTAATAAACACACCTTCTGCACTTACATCCGTCTCCCAACCATCTCTGACGGAATACTTCGCACTCCCTGACAAAGAGAAGCACATTCACCTATTCATACGTCATGTTCAGGAACAAACTAATGTTAATGGTGCTAAAACAGCCACCATCAAATGGTGCGGGTGGAGTGTTGGACCTGACTCGGACTCGACTCGGATCAATAGTGGACTCGACTCGAATTTTTTTTAATGACTTGGACTTGACTCGGACTTGAACACTGGGGACTCAAGACTGGACTCGGACTTGAGACTTAGTGACTCGACTACAACAATGGTGATTAATGTATTTAAACTGGCAACAATGCTTTTAATCCTAACTGATGCAGTGAGTAGCTTTTCATTTCTTAAACAACCATGTCAGAAGACGTATCCCGTGGTTGTGGAAAAGATGTTACTGTGTTTCAGAAGACTCAAATTATTGGCCTGCATCAAGCAAAGAAATCAACTAAGGAGATTGCTGAAATTACTGGAATCAGGTTAAGGACTGTCTAATGCATTATTAAAACCTGGAAGGATAGTGTTGAACCATCAACTGTGTGGAAAAAATGTGGTCAGAACAAACTATTGACTGACCGTGATTGGAGATCACTTAAATGCTTGGTGAAGTTGAATCGTAAAAAAAAAAAAAATCAACAGTAGAACTCAGGGCTGTGTTTAATAGTGAAAGTAGGAGCATTTCTACATGCACAATGTGACAAGAACTCATAGGATTGGGATTAAACAGCTGTGTGGCCATAAGAAAACCACTTGTTAGTGAGACTAATCAGTAGAAAATGCTTCAATTTGCTAGGGAGCATAAAGATTGGACTCTGGAGCAATGGAAAAAAGGTCATGTGGTCTGATGAGTCCAGATTTACCCTATTCCAGAGTGGTGGGTGCCTCAGGATAAGAAGGGAAGAAGAGCATGAAGCGATGCACCCATGCACATGGAGGCAATATTTTGAGCTGGGGTTGTTTCAATTGGTCAGGTCTAGGTTCAGCAAGATTATGTGGCAATAAAATGAAGTCAGCTGAATACCTGATTGTACTAAATGAACAGGTTATCACTTCAATGGATTTTTTTCCTTCCCTGATGTCATGGGCATAAAATTAGGGCTCAAATTGTGAAAGAGTGGTTCTCACTCAAAAGGGGAAGTTAATTAATTTTAAAGCTTAAATAATGGTAGGAAACCAGGCAAAGTCACGGATTTTAACAAAACAAACATTTATTTCTTTTGAGACCGTCAATGACGGCGTAGCTCACTCCAGCCCTGTCTAGTCCAGAAGGAACGATCTAAATTGGGCCACCTTGCGCAATAAATGTTGCAAGTTATATACACTGTATACAAGCTATATCTCATCTCATTATCTCTAGCCGCTTTATCCTGTTCTACAGGGTCGCAGGCAAGCTGGAGCCTATCCCAGCTGACTACGGGCGAAAGGCGGGGTACACCCTGGACAAGTCGCCAGGTCATCACAGGGCTGACACATAGACACAGACAACCATTCACACTCACATTCACACCTACAGTCAATTTAGAGTCACCAGTTAACCTAACCTGCATGTCTTTGGACTGTGGGGGAAACCGGAGCACCCGGAGGAAACCCACGCGGACACGGGGAGAACATGCAAACTCCACACAGAAAGGCCCTTGCCGGCCACGGGGCTCGAACTCGGAGCTTCTTGCTGTGAGGCGACAGCGCTAACCACTACACCACCATGCTGCCCTACAAGCTATATATAGAAGCTATATACACCCTAGGAATACTGACCTATTTGCCAGAAAGAATCCAAAACAGCGAGGAATTGACCGAGAAGAAGCGATTTTTGTTGAACTGCTCATTAAGGCTTCATTAGTCCATAACTTCATGAATAATTGTAATTAAGTAAATCTGGGTAGAAGTTATATGCACCCTAGGTACCCCTACCTTCATGCCAGAAAAAATCAAAATCGGTGAAGAATTGAGGGAGAAGAAGTGATTTGTGTGGAAACTGCTCATTAGGGCTTAATTGCTCCGCATCTTCATGATTAATTGCAATTATGCAAATTGGGTAGAAGCTATATACAGTGGTGCTTGAAAGTTTGTGAACCCTTTAGAATTTTCTATATTTCTGCATAAATATGACCTAAAACATCATCAGATTTTCACACAAGTCCTAAAAATAGATAAAGAGAACCCAGTTAAACAAATGAAACAAAAATATTATACTTGGTCATTTATTTATTGAGGAAAATGATCCAATATTACATATCTCTGAGTGGCAAAAGTATGTGAACCTCCAGGATTAGCAGTTAATTTGAAGGTGAAATTAGAGTCAGGTGTTTTCAATCAGTTGGGATGACAATCAGGTGTGAGTGGGCACCCTGTTTTATTTATAGAACAGGGATCTATCAAAGTCTGATCTTCACAACACATGTTTGTGGAAGTGTATCATGGCACGAAGAAAGGAGATTTCTGAGGACCTCAGAAAAAGCGTTGTTGATGCTCATCACGCTGGAAAAGGTTACAAAACCATCTCTAAAGAGTTTGGACTCCACCAATCCACAGTCAGACAGACTGTGTACAAATGGAGGAAATTTAAGACCATTGTTACCCTCCCCAGGAGTGGTCAACCAACAACGATCACTCCAAGAGTAAGGCGTGTAATAGTCGGCGAGGTCACAAAGGACCCCAGGGTAACTTCTAAGCAACTGAAGGCCTTTCTCACATTGGCTAATGTTAATGTTCATGAGTCCACCATCAGGAGAACACTGAACAACAATGGTGTGCATGGCAGGGTTGCAAGGAGAAAGCCACTGCTCTCCAAAAAGAACAGTGCTGCTCGTCTGCAGTTTGCTAAAGATCATGTGGACAAGCCAGAACGCTATTGGAAAAATGTTCTGTGGATGGATGAGACCAAAATAGACTTTTGGTTTAAATGAGAAGCGTTTTGTTTGGAGAAAGGAAACCACTGCATTCCAGCATAAGAACCTTATCCCATCTGTGAAACATGGTGGCGGTAGTATCATGGTTTGGGCCTGTTTTGCTGCATCTGGGCCAGGACGGCTTGCCATCATTGATGGAACAATGAATTCTGAATTATACCAGCGAGTTCTAAAGGAAAATGTCAGGACATCTGTCCATGAACTGAATCTCAAGAGAAGGTGGTTCATGAGCAATTCCAGCGTTATGGACGTGACACTTGAACTCAAAATGGCAACAAATGACCCAGTGCATGTTTTATTGTCTCCCAGTATTTAAACAGGTGTTGCATATTTTAAGGCTGTACCATACTGGAGAAGTGATAGAACAAGAACAATTCCCATAGTACATCTAGGGCATGCCAGAAAATGCCAATAAAAGATGCGTTATGGATGTGACAGAAAAAGTATCACTTTTCTTGGGTGATTGTACATTTTTATCAAACTCTGTGAAATTGTAAACCTAATGTTGAAATGGAGATATCCATTTGATAGAGGGGTCCAAAGTGAATATTAAAAAATCTTTGTTTAAAATATTTTGTACTTCATGCAGAGTTTCGGAAGGAAAAGTCAGCGTTATGGATGTGACGAAATTCCGTTATGGATGTGACGCGTCTGAAATAGACATGGCATATGTTTAGAAAATCAGCAATTTAACCACCATAACCCTTTGAAAAACTCTCTAAATATCAGCTAAAACTATCAAAGTTCTTAAATAATATTTAGGATGGCTATTGTTTTGCTGTTTTGTGGATTTTAGCATACATTTCTGTGGCTTGTGGCAATAATATAGAATTGTACATGATCAAAGTTGATTTTAGCTTGGGTTTTACATTATAAGAAAGAAAGACTGACAGTGACATATTAGGTTGGTTACAAATTGGTTCAACTTATTCACATCTGTAAAATACAGGCCTAGGTGATATCTCTGGGAGTGGTTTTGATGTATTACATGTTGCTTTATTTTTGCATGGTGAGGTTGACATTTACATGGAATTGCCCTCATACAGCAAGACAACGACCCTAAGGACACAAGTCGTTCTACAAAAGAATGGTTAAAGAAGAATAAATTTAATGTTTTGGAATGGCCAAGTCAAAGTCCTGACCTTAATCCAATCAAAATGTTGTGGAAGGACCTGAAGCGAGCAGTTTATGTGAGGAAACCCACCAACATCCCAGAGTTGAAGCTGTTTTGCACAGAGGAATAGGCTAAAATTCCTCCAAGCTGGTGTGCAGGACTGATCAACAGTTACCGGAAACATTTAGGCCACATCCACACGACAACGGCAACGTGATGTTATTTAAAAAAAATATCGCCTCCAAATGGGCAACGATCAGTAGAAATCAGGTCCATATGGCAACGCAACGCTTGCTGAAAACGATGCAATACACATGCCACACCTCTAGGGGCGCTGTAAGACGGTCCCTTCGGACACACCAGAACAACCCATACGAAAAAGAACAGTAAAGAACTTATAAGAGTTTACCACTGTCTTAGTAGTAAATCCTTATAAATATAAATAAATATATATGCCATGTATGATTTACTCCTGAAAGTGGCCCATTTTGCATTTTCCTCATACAAATTTTTTATGAAAATCTAGTATGTATGAAGTGAACATTGTGCATGGTTTTTACAGATAATGTGTATGATGAATTACACTGTCTTTGTATGCTTCATGTAATGTTTGTAGTTTTAAATTATATTTTACAGTTTAAAATGTACATGCCTTTTATGTGGATTTACATATAAAAGGCATATACATTTTAAACTGTAAAATATAATTTAAAACTACAAACATTACATGAAGCATACAAAGACGGTGTAATTCATCATACACATTATCTGTAAAAACCATGCACAATGTTCACTTCATACATACTAGATTTTCATAAAAAATTTGTATGAGGAAAATGCAAAATGGGCCACTTTCAGGAGTAAATCATACATGGCATATATATTTATTTATAAATCCTTATAAGGATTTATCCTTATATTTATAAGGATTTACTACTAAGACAGTGGTAAACTCTTATAAGTTCTTTACTGTTCTTTTTCGTATGGGAATAGAAGTAAGGACGCATGCGCATAAACTATTATGCGCGAGACTTCATATTAGCCACAAAGTCAGGAAAATCTGTTCGTAAAATTACATTATAATGACCAAATACAATGAAAAGTATTTTTCCAGTCTCACCTGTGAAAGGTAATCCCATGTGATCTCGTTTGGACGGTAAACCTGTTGGTACAGTTAAACGCAGCTAATCTTTATTCTCCGCTTTGACCTTTCCAATATGGCGGCGAGGATGACGTACGCGGAAGGCGGCGTCTTTAATGGTCCGGAATAAATTGAATACTACACGTTGATGGATTAATTTGCTGTTTCTCACCTGTGAAAGGTAATCCCATGTGATCTCCTTTGGACGGTAAACCTGTTGGTACAGTTAAACGCAGCTAATCTTTATTCTCCGCTTTGACCTTTCCAAAATGGCGACGAGGATGACGTACGCGGAAGGCGGTGTCTTTAATGGTCCGGAATAAATTGAATGATACACGTTGATGGATTAATTTGCTTTTCTACGCCCTTTTTTGAGGAATGTATTGTAGGACTTAAACCATCATCTGAAGAGGTGAGATCGCTCCTTTTTTCCCCTTATTTTTGCTGGCGGGATTGACTCTGCCCTAAGGGCTATTCTCTCTCTCTCTCACTTTGCACCAGGCATTACACAATAAATATTCACAGTGAAAATATTTTGTAAGCGCGTTTCATGAACCAAGTTATAGGATTTCTTGACAACTCGCATCGCATCGCAATGAGATCATTGGCACTACTGGTGTTAAGAATCAGACCATTTTATAAATGAATATTTTGCTGTAGAGCTGCAGTGTTTGTACAATTGCATGTTTTTGCTTCACTATTACTGTCACTATTCTGCTTCTTGCATTACTACTGTGAACTAACACTGAACATAATAATAATAATAATAATATCCAAGCTCGTGTTTCACTCTCACTAGTGCTCTGTAAGGCTTTTTCCTGGTGATATTCGTTACACTTCTACCCGGCGTGAAGCATTCACAGTCATGTGGTTGTGACGTCATCGTAAACAAATCCGTTTTACTCATCCAGACGACTTCACAACGGCAACGTTGCCAGATCTTTCCACTCTGGAACCCGTTCTCAAAAAGATTGCGTTTTGGGCACCCAAAACGCCGGTGCCGTGTGGACGCCAGGCCTAAACGATAAGCAATTGTATCGGAGTCACCTGAATCCGTTGCCGTGTGGACAGGGCCTTAGTTGCAGTTATTGCTGCACAAGGGGGTCACACCAGATAGTCACTACGTTTACATGCACATAGAGAGAATCGAATTTCTTCCGTTGCTCGACTGAAATCGAAGTTCAAAATGCCATGTATACACCTTAATTCGGCTGAAATTGAACCGAACTTGATTTCTCGGAATCGAGCTACACGACCTAGATGATGCGATTTCTGCCGAGCTAGTTTGTGCATGTATACCCTATCGAGCTAGTTGTCGAGCTACTTCCGGAAGTGACGAGTGACGAGACCACAAGGGAAACACAACAGCCTCGGTCGGCATGACAACGGCATGAATCTTTTCTTTTTGTGGCATTGTTTGCACTGTTAAAATTTAGCTCACTTACTGTATCACCAAATACATCTGTAAAGCTGTTGCATAGCTGTGAATTGTGTACATAAACAAGTCATTGTATTTGTGTGTGTGTATATATATATATATATATATATATATATATATATATATAATGTCCAACATTTGAAGAATGTCAATAAAAACAAAACAATTGAACTTTTTGTGTGTTTATTAAGACATAAGTTAAATTGTAAGCAAAAAATAATAATTTTTTTGTAAGCAAAGAATGGACTTTAGAAAAATATTATTGTGCAAAATAAGTTGTCTTACAAAACAGTGGTCTGCGCCGGACAGTTTGTAGCCATAGTCTGTAACAGCTTGAGCACGGAACTGCTAGTGTTGCCAGATTGGGGGTTTTAAGTGCATTTTAGAGGATTTGAACATGTTTTGGGCTGGAAAACGTCAGCAGTATCTGGCAACACTATAGCTCTTCTTCATGACGACAACTGGAAGTGTACCAACACGATGGGGCGTGTAGCGCCACGTGTGGCTCGGGTGCACAATGCACCTTGCACAACAGCCCGATTTCACTTGTGCATGTAGGATTGGATTTCTCTGGCACCCCTGCTGGGACCCTTTGCTCGATTACCAACAGCAGCTCGATTTGGACGTGCATGTAAACGTTCTGACTGAAAGCAAATGTTCACATACTTTTGCCACTCATAGATATGTAATATTGGATCATTTTCCTCACTAAATAAATGACCAAGTATAATATTTTTATCTCATTTGTTTAACTGGGTTCTCTTTATCTACTTTTAGGACTTGTGTGAAAATCTGATGATATTTTAGGTCATATTTATGCAGAAATATAGAAAATTCTAAAGGGTTCACAAACTTTCAAGCACCACTGTACACTCTAGGCAGACCTACCTTCCTGCCAAAAAGAATACAAATTGGTGAAGAATTGAGAGAGAAGACGTGATTTTCATGAAATGTGGACCACGCCGGATGGAAGACGAATGACGGACAACACATGATGGCTTATGCTCATTGTCTGTCAGCCAGATGAGCTAATAATAATCAGTACAGAATGAAATATTGTCATGGAAAAACCAGTGTTGAGCTCTCCTGCATTAGCAAGCAAATGGACAGTGATACTAACTCAGCATGTTTAAAGTAGGTAAAAGAGGACACAAAGCATTTAACAGGAAAGCACCATATTATCAAACAAATGAATGGGAGTTTGTTTACTTGTTCTTGCCAAAGTTGCAGAAGCTCGCAATGACTTGGGAGTGTTCTTGCTGCAACTGCTGACACAGTCGATGCATGATGTTTTCAGAGAGGATGTTTGGCTGGAGTTCAAGTTGACTATTCGTGGTCTTGGAGGTAGAAAAGTGAAAAGCAGACTGGAAGATTGGTACCAGTTTACCAAAAATTCTCAAAGTCTTTGTCTGAAGCAATGGATTTTCTATCGGAGTCTTCATGCATATTAATGATTTTGCACATGACCCTGTGACCAACAGTTTTAACATCCGTTCTCCTCGTGAGGGGAGAGCAGGGGTCGGGATTTATGACTCCACACTGCTACCACTGTTAATCCATTTATATCAACTACACAGAACTCGTAATGAATACATTTCCATGAAAATTGAATACCAGGTATGAAATCAGGAGAATTTTTCCAACACATCGATACCAAACAGACTTGTCATATCATGAGCCAGTTCCGAGTTATCACTCATTACTGAAATACAACTACTGAATTAAAAATCATACCAGTTGTCTTTGGATGCATGACACAAGATTATCATGGCATTAACTGAGTACATGAGAACCAAGGACGAAAAATCCATTGGTCCTGGTAATACATATTGTTCTTAAACACTGTTTCTTTAAAGAAAGAAAATCTTTCTTTAGCTGCTTTTACATGGGCACTTGCACCAGAACAAGTTGTTCCTGGAACAAGCGCAACTGCCCGTCTAAACATGTTTTGTTCCGGAACAATTTGACACCGGTGGGTGCAACTTGGCGTCATGGTGGTGTAATGGTTAGCACTGTCACCACACAGCAAGAAGGTCCTGGGTTCGAGCCCAGTGGCTGATGAGGACCTTTCTGTGTGGAGTTTGCATGTTCTCCCCGTGTCTGCATGGGTCCCCTTCGGGTGCTCTGGTTTCCCTCACAGTCCAAAGACATGCAGGTTAGGTTAATTGGTGACTCTAAATTGACCGTAGGTGTGAATGTGAGTGTGAATGGTTGTCTGTGTCTATGTGTCAGCCCTGTGATGACCTGGCGACTTGTCCAGGGTGTACCCCGCCTTTCGCCTGTAGTCAGCTGGGATAGGCTCCAGCTTGCCTGCGACTCTACACAGGATAAGCGGCTACAGATAATGGATGGATGGGTGCAACTTGCTCCACTTTACGAGGTGGTGCAACTTGTTACAGAACATCTTGTTCCGGGCACAGCTTCTTCCCTTCTACTGTCTAAACACAATGATTGGCAAATAAGAGGGCTTACGCGAGCGCTGTAGCGTTCATCTGAGTCATTTATCTTCCAGACAAGACTGCTTCCCGGCAAATTCAATGGTGAATTCTTCTCGAGTGCTTTTCTTTGTCAAACTTCTCTGCCTTTAAATGATGGAGTCAAGCAATTCCTAAGCCAATCACAGTAATAACTGGACTAAAGAAGAAGTTCTTACCCTCATCCAGTTGTAGGGAGATACAGATCATTGTTTGCTTTTTCAATTTAAAATTCATGGAAAAGAGCCAACTCAAAGAGTCAGTTCGTTCCCGGAACGACACATCACTTGGAGTGAATTAGTCTTCTGGAAGTGAAAGTTGGATTTACCGCCAAATCACTGAGCGTTTAAACAGAAACGAGCAGTGAGAAGACAATAAAGCAAGTTAAAAACAAGTTTCTGATGACTGATTTGCACATGCGCACTTTTGTGTTTACTTGCCGAACTGCCGGTTTGCCACTAATAGAGACTGAGCGTGTAAACACGAAGGAAAGTGGGTGCAACTTGTTCCCGCTGTCTGTGTAAAAAGCACATTTGTTTAAATGGGAAAGACATGTTTGTGGGCGGTGGTGGGGGTTTGTGCATGCTTGTGTGTGTGTTTGTGTGTGTTCAGCCCCAAGGATTATAAAGGGAGAAGCATCCATTTGACCATTGGGGTTTGAGTCTCTATATTTCATTAAAAGCTCATGAAATTTTAAATAAGGTAAACCTTGTGCCATCTTTGAGTAGTAGTCCAAATGTAAAGTGTTGTGCTGGAGTTTCTGGCCATATGTGTGGGGAATTCCATTTGAGATCAGTTTAGTGGTCAACTGAGAAGGAAATCATGTCCTCTTCCAAGTGTTGGTGCCAGGATTCTGCTGATCAGGCTGTAAATTGCCTATTTGCATAAGTTAGCAGGACTTGGCATGGTGGTGTAGTGGTTAGTACCGTTGCCTCACAATAAGAAGGTCCTGGGTTCGAGCCCAACGGCCGGCAAGGACCTTTCTGTGTGGAGTTTGCATGTTCTCCCCGTGTCTGCGTGGGTTTCCTCTGGGTGCTCCAGTTTCCCCCACAGTCCAAAAACATGCAGGTTAGGCTAATCGGTGGCTCTAAATTGACCGTTGCTGTGAATGTGAGTATGAATGGTTGTTTGTCTCTATGTGTCAGCCCTGCGATAACCCGGCGACTTGTCCAGGGTGTACCCCACCTCTCGCCCATAGTCAGCTGGGATAGGCTCCAGCTTGCCCATGACCCTGTAGAGCAGGATAAGCAGCTACAGATAATGGATGTATGGATAGCAGGACTAGGCATTTATTGAATACCTGCCTCACCTACTGGGAGCAGCAAAGACCGTGGTCTGAAAGTAAGGCAAACCAACAAATAAGATAAGAACAAAAAAGGCATGCGTGGCAGTTTGCAACTCGAGAAAAGAAGAGCTCCTTTAATGTTTAATGCTGATGTTGGAAGAACAAGACAAGAGGAAGGAAAACTTTCTCAAATTTTAAAATGTTATTCTTCTGTATTTTGCACTTCAACTCAGTTTCACACATACACAGTCAACTCACACAGTCCGTACACACAAACTCTGGGTGCTGCGTGTACTGTCCGCTTGGACTGTTCACATGATGAAGTTTGCCTCATTTTGTCAGTGCGCGGACTCCATCCAGTGATGTATACTTGGGCCTTTAAGGACTCCTATCCTCTTGCCAGAGTTGATGAATCCCTGGATTTCCAAGCCAGAGGGAAGTTGATCACAACCTTGGAGCTAACCTGTGGCTACTGCTAGGTTTCTTTGGAGAAAGATTTGAAATGAAAGACAGGATTTATCACAAATTGAGGCCTTTTCCAGTTCCATGTCCTCCCATTTGGCCTCTGTAAACTCATAAACACTGTACTGGCTGGTCTAATTTACAAGTGCTGGGCCTAGATTAGACCTAGATTACATTCTGGTGGTGTCACTGATATTTGAACAACACTTACCTGACCTGCCTGAAGTTCTGACCAGGCTGAAGTCAGCTGGTATTTTCTTTAAATTGAACAAATGCCAATTCTGTCTCAGTGAGCTCACCTTCCTTGGCTACCATGTCACTCCCTCAGGCATCCTAGCGGGCTCAAACAGAGTGAGGTCGACTTTGAAACACCCAACAATGTGAGGCAAGTAAGTTTTTGGGACTGACAAGATGTTACCATCACCTCATGCATGAATATGCCTGTCATGCTGAGTTCCTCATCACACTCGCAAAACATTCATGCTGGTTGACAAATGCCAAGATTTCCTGAAGTGCTGCTTGATGTCAGCACTTTTTCTGAGGTTCCCAGAGTTTAATCGTCCTTTCCTCATCCGTACTGATGCATGTGGTATAGGTCTTGGTGCAGCCTTAGTGCAGAAGGATGATGATGCCAGAGATGCTGTTATTACTGATGTGAGTTGAGCCATACGCAAAGCTGAAAAGCAAGTCTCAAGTGACTGGTGTCTCAACCTAATCCGTCACCTAGGCTAGCAATGTTGGTCTGTTCATCTCCAGCACTTTGATTTAAGTGTAGTCCACAAGCTTGGAACAATGTAGCTGATGCTCTGTCCTGTAACCCACTGACTGGTAAGGGAACAGCCATAGATACACTTCCTGAATATGCAGTAATACGAAGCCTAGATATCCGTGCCATACCTCCTGTCATACTCCTGAATCATGAGCAACTAAAACAGCTACAGCTGAATGACCCAGTGACTGACAAGTTGCTGTATGACACTGAGAAAATTCCCACTGAGGAAAGTGACAACCAAAAGTACAGTGTCCATGATGGCCTTTTCTTTCATGACCCAAAACAAATAGGACCCTGCACTCAATGAAACAACTAACACTTTTTGCTCGTTCTCTCTTAAGGGGTAAACTAATAAAGTATTACCATGCTATGTGTTTACATGCACACTAATATTCCACTATTATTCTGAATATGGGCGGTACGGTGGTGTAGTACTTAGCACTGTCGCCTCACAGCCAGAAGGTTCTGGGTTTGAGCCCAGTGGCTGACTAGGGCCTTTCTGTTTGGAGCTTGTACGTTCTCCCTGTGTCTACGTGGGTTTCCTCCGGGTGCTCTGGTTTCCCCTACAGTCCAAAGACATGCAGGTTAAGCTAATTGGTGGCTCTAAATTGAACGTAGGTGTGAATGTGAGTGTGAATGGTTGTTTGTCCCTGTGTGTCAGCCCTGCGATGACCTGGCGACTTGTCCAGGGTGTACCCCGCCTCTTGCCCATAGTCAGCTGGGATAGGCTCAGGTTGCTCGCGACCCTGTAGAACAGGATAAGCGGCTACAGATAATGGATGGATGGATGGATGATTAAGATGTGGGATATGTTGAAATTATTCAGGTTTTCGGAGCATATTTTGGATATGTATACAGCGCATTTGAAATATGCATCTCAACTGGGGTTTTTAACGGCAGTTTGTGACACACACCTGTTTACGGTCACACGTCTGTTTACACACGCCTGTTTACGGTCAGCGCTGTGCATTGTACACTAACCAACATGGGGGTATTTTATGTTAATCGGAGCATGCACAGCTGCATATACAGTGGTGCTTGAAAGTTTGTGAACCCTTTAGAATTTTCTATATTTCTGCATAAATATGACCTAAAATATCATCAGATTTTCACACAAGTCCTAAAAGTAGATAAAGAGAACCCAGTTAAACAAATGAGATAAAAATATTATACTTGGTCATTTATTTAGTGAGGAAAATGATCCAATATTACATATCTATGAGTGGCAAAAGTATGTGAACATTTGCTTTCAGTATCTGGTGTGACCCCCTTGTGCAGCAATAACTGCAACTAAATGTTTCCGGTAACTGTTGATCAGTCCTGCACACCAGCTTGGAGGAATTTTAGCCTATTCCTCTGTGCAAAACAGCTTCAACTCTGGGATGTTGGTGGGTTTCCTCACGTGAACTGCTCGCTTCAGGTCCTTCCACAACATTTTGATTGGATTAAGGTCAGGACTTTGACTTGGCCATTCCAAAACATTAACTTTATTCTTCTTTAACCATTCTTTTGTAGAACGACTTGTGTCCTTAGGGTCGTTGTCTTGCTGTATGACCCACCTTCTCTTGAGATTCAGTTCATGGACAGATGTCCTGACATTTTCCTTTAGAACTCGCTGGTATAATTCAGAATTCATTGTTCCATCAATGATGGCAAGCCGTCCTGGCCCAGATGCAGCAAAACAGGCCCAAACCATGATACTACCGCCACCATGTTTCACAGATGGGATAAGGTTCTTATGCTGGAATGCAGTGGTTTCCTTTCTCCAAACAAAACACTTCTCATTTAAACCAAAATTCTATTTTGGTCTCATCCATCCACAGAACATTTTTCCAATAGCCTTCTGGCTTGTCCACGTGATCTTTAGCAAACTGCAGACGAGCAGCAATGTTCTTTTTGGAGAGCAGTGGCTTTCTCCTTGCAACCCTGCCATGCACACCATTGTTGTTCAGTGTTCTCCTGATGGTGGACTCATGAACATTAACATTAGCCAATGTGAGAAAGGCCTTCAGTTGCTTAGAAGTTACCCTGGGGTCCTTTGTGACCTCGCCGACTATTACACGCCTTACTCTTGGAGTGATCGTTGTTGGTTGACCACTCCTGGGGAGGGTAACAATGGTCTTAAATTTCCTCCATTTGTACACAATCTGTCTGACTGTGGATTGGTGGAGTCCAAACTCTTTAGAGATGGTTTTGTAACCTTTTCCAGCGTGATGAGCATCAACAACGCTTTTTCTGAGGTCCTCAGAAATCTCCTTTCTTTGTGCCATGATACACTTCCACAAACATGTGTTGTGAAGATCAGACTTTGATAGATCCCTGTTCTTTAAATAAAACAGGGTGCCCACTCACACCTGATTGTCATCCCATTGATTGAAAACACCTGACTCTAATTTCACCTTCAAATTAACTGCTAATCCTGGAGGGTCACATACTTTTGCCACTCACAGATATGTAATATTGGATCATTTTCCTCAATAAATAAATGACCAAGTATAATATTTTTGTTTCATTTGTTTAACTGGGTTCTCTTTATCTATTTTTAGGACTTGTGTGAAAATCTGATGATGTTTTAGGTCATATTTATGCAGAAATATAGAAAATTCTAAAGGGTTCACAAACTTTCAAGCACCACTGTAAATGGGAATGTTAGTGGAACATTCCCATTTTTATTAGCGCTCGTTAATATTGGGGTTACCCAGCACTCTGTGCGACGATGTTTCTGTGCTCACTTTGTGGATCCAAAGCGCGGTGTTCCGAGCACTGTTGCCTGGTGACATTGTGGCGGCTGTGCAGACAGTGTGGAACATACCTGTGTGCGCCTTTTGGTGGGACTGTGAGCAGCTATGCCACTGAAGTTACATCCTGACAACTTTTGGGGGACTTTTTTCTGTTTTTGTAACTGTATAGGTGCTATATACAGTAAATTTATTATTATTATTATTATTATTACATGAACAGCTTAGTAGGAATATTATTGTTTTCAGAGTAAGGGCAAAAACCAGAATATTTTGTGGTCTCCATTCATCCTCAAAGTCCTTTGGAGTACACTGGCATGTATTTTGTCTCCCAATAGTATGGATGACCCCTACCTAGAAACCTCGAGGGTCTCCTGGCATGAAATATATGATCATGCCCAACCAGTGTTGGAAGCTAGTCATAAGCACCAAAAGTATTACTACGGCCAGAGACATTTTATGTGTCCTACGCATGGACAGTCTTGTTAAAGACCCACCCTAGGTCTGAAGCCCTAGCTAACAAAACTGGACACTGGTGAGGATGCTGGAGTTTTACATGTAGTTAATATGCAGCCATTCTACATGTAGGAGACAGCCCTTCTAGCTAACATTACTGAACCCTCACTCGAGGAGACATGGCCAGTACACCCAGAGCAACTGGAATATAGTTTCTTTGCTGGACTAGACAATTACACTGATGACTAATATTCTAATATTCTAATATTTTTCTAATTACAGTATATGCCTAATATTCGATTCTCATAGGCTTTGTGCAGCTCTAATGACATGCATGCAGTCCAGGACACTTATAACACTGACAGTAATTGTGTTGATATAGTCACTGATTTAGTTACACCCCCCACCCCCCCCCACCCCCCCCACCCCCCCACTGGACTGACTCAGACAGTGAGCTTGATGGTGCCCACGACAGAGTAAGACCTAAATGTATTCCTGGAATGGACTAACCTTTATCACTCCAAAAAAAAAAAAAAGAAGTTATTTTAAGTGATTACCCAGATAAATGTTTCTTGGGAAAAGGAAGAAAACTGTTAAATTCAAGTTTAAGTTCAAGTCAACTTTATTGTCAATAATGCCATATGTGCAGGACATACAGAGAATTGAAATTGCGTTTCCCTCTTATCTGCAGTGCAAACAGTAATAAACATGAAAAATAAAATATAGGTACAAGATATAAACTATAAAAAGGAAAAAAGGGGGGAGGGGAAAAAAACCCGGGGGGTGTTACACACACAAGCTAAAGCTATCTAAGAAAAGACAAGACAGTGGCAATCCAGAAAGTGCAAATGTGACAGTGTGAACAGAATTAACGGTATAAATTTAAATGTGATGAATGACAATATAAACAGAATGAACAATATAAACGGGAACAGCAGTCTGACATTATAGTAATTATCAGTATAAATATAAATATAAGTAAATGGCAGTATGAGCAGAATTTTCAGTGTAAGTATAAATATGGCAGATATGACAGTATAAACAGTGTAGCAGTGAAGTCTATCAAAGATTAAAAATGTATAAAACGTGTAAACAGTGTTGTAAACAGTTTTTATATAGTGCAATTAACTATTTTTAAAAAAGGCAGTATAGTCAGAATTTTCAGTGTAAGTATAAATATGGCAGATATGTGAAAAGTGTAAACAGTGTTCTAAACAGTTTCTATATAGTGCAGTTAACAAAAAAAAAAACCTGTAGACAGTATTGTAAACAGTTTTAACATAATGCAATTGAATTCCGTTACAGTTCGTTAAAGTGGCTGGTGACATTTGGTTTGTGTATTAAGGGAAGGGGGTACTGGCCTGGGAGGGAGTTCAGCATCCTGATGGCTTGGTGGATGAAGCTGTCTCTGTCTGCTGGTTCTCGCCCGGAGGCTTCTCATTCTCCTCCCAGAAGGCAGGAGGTTGAAGAAGTGGTGGTTGGGATGGGTGGAGTCACCCGCAATGCTGAGTGCTCTGCGGGCCAGGCGTGTGTTGTAAATATCCTGAAGGGAGGGTAGGGGGACACCGATGATCTTCTCAGCTGCTCTCACTATGCGCTGCAGGGTCTTCCGGCAGGATGCAGTACAGCCGCCGTACCACACAGTGATGCAGCTGGTCAGGATGCTCTCGATGGTTTCGCGGTAGAAGGTCTGCATGATAGGGGCTGGTGCTCTAGCTCTTTTCAGTCTGCGGAGGAAGTAGAGGCGCTGCTGAGCTTTCTTGGCCAGCGATGTGGTGTTGCTGCTCCAGGAGAGATCCTCGGTGAGGTACACACCCAGGAACTTGGTGCTGCTCACTCTCTCCACAGCGGCACCATTGATGGTCAGTGGAGGATGCTGGGTGGAGGTTCTCCGGAAGTCGACAACCATCTCCTTTGTCTTCTCCACATTAAGAGAGAGATTGTTGTCTCTGCACCATGCGGCCAGTTGGCTCACCTCGTCCCTGTAGTATGACTCATTGTTGTTAATGAGTCCCACCACAGTTGTGTCATCCGCAAACTTGATGAAGAGGTTGCTGTTGTGTGTTGGCGTGCAGTCGTGGGTCAGCAGGGTGAAGAGAAGGGGGCTGAGCACACATCCTTGGGGGTCCCCTGTGTTCAGAACGATGGTGCTGGATGTGTTGCTGCCGACCCAGACTGTGTGTGGTCTTCCGGTCAGGAAGTCCAGCAACCAGTTGCAGAGGGAGGTGTTTAGTCCTAGACAGTCCAGTTTCTGTATCAGCTGCTGGGGGATGATTGTGTTAAATGCTGAACTAAAGTCTAAGAACAGCATCCGCATGTAAGAGTCCTTAGTGTCCAGGTGAGTGAGAGCTGAGTGGAGAGCGGTGGAGATTGCATCATCAGTGGACCGATTGGCCCGATATGCAAACTGGTACGGGTCCATGGAGGGCGGGAGGATGGATTTGATGTGCTGCATGACTAACCACTCGAAGCACTTCATAATGATGGGGGTCAGTGCCACAGGGCGGTAGTCGTTGAAGCAGGATGGAGAGGCCTTCTTTGGAACAGGGATGATGGTGGTGCTCTTGAAGCAGGTGGGAACAACAGCTTGGCTCAGGGAGGTGTTGAAGATGTCTGTGAGCACTTCTGTGAGCTCCTTTGCACAGTCCTTTAGCACACGACCTGGAATGTTGTCAAGTCCTACAGCTTAAATTGAGAAACTATGCATTAAAGATGTATTTAAACAAGCTGAAACGTTTTTGACTCAGGGTCAGGAAAAGGTTTTGGAATGTCTGGCTATATAAGGCCAAAAAGTTCCTCCTCTGTCTCATCAGAGCATAACACATTTTGCCACATGTTTTGACATTTGTTGATCCTGGCTTTTATAGTGTTCCATTGTATATTTAATGTTTTGGAAATTCATTTGTACCCCTCTCCTGTTCAGTAACTTTCAACACTGAAATATGTTTTGTAAGCTGTTTGCGGACCATAGCTTCAGCAGTTGGTTGAATCCACAAAGATGCCACAAAAGTCCAACAGAAACAGCTGAGCTTTATTTGGGGTTAATCAGAATTACTAATCAGAATTATCATTTTATGTGTGATAATTACTTTTGAGCATGAGTGTGAATCCATCCATCCATCCATTGTCTGTAACTGCTTATCCTGTGCAGGGTTGCAAGCAAGCTGGAGCCTATCCCAGCTGACTATGGGCGAGAGGCAGGGTACACCCTGGACAAGTCGCCAGGTTATCGCAGGGCAAACACATAGAGACAAACAACCATTCACACTCACATTCACACCTACGGTCAATTTAGAGCCACCAATGAGCCTAACCTGCATGCCTTTGGACTGTGGGGGAAACCGGAGCACCCGGAGGAAACCCACGCAGACACGGGGAGAACATACAAACTCCACACAGAAAGGCCCCCGTCAGCCGCTGGGCTCGAACCCAGAACCTTCTTGTTGTAAGATGACAGTGCTAACCACTACACCACCGTGCCACCCCATGAGTATGAATGTGATTGGTTAAGTCTGAGCACAGTCACATGCCCCATTATAAAAGAATGTGCATACTTATGTAACCAGGTTATTCGTTTTGGTTATTGTTTTGTTTTATATTATTTGTATTGTTAAGATTTTTTTCCCTTTTTTTCCCACACAAAAACATTTCTATTTGTTTTCCACTTGAATTTTGTTGGTTGTTAGATTGCAGTAAAGGTAGAAAATGATCTGACATGATTTATATTTCATTTTGTACATCTTCAAACCCTGCAGTTTTATCAGGAATGTGGACACTTTTTATATCCACTGTACTTAATCATGCAGTGTACTAGCACAATTAAAATATCTTTTCTTTTTTGTAATTTAATTCAAAAAGATAAACCTTTCACATAATATATATCCATTACACATAAAGTGAAATATTTCAAGCCTTTTTTGCTTTTATTTTGATGATTATAGCTTATAGCTTATGAAAATCAGAAATCCAGTATCTCAAATTATTAGAATATTTCCTAAGAACAATCAAAAAGGATTTACAATACAGAAATGTCCAACTTCTGAAAAGTATGTTCATTTACACACTCAATACTTGGCTGGGGCTCCTTTACCACAAATTACAGCATCAGTGCAACTTGGCATGGAGCCAGTCAGCCTGTGGCACTGCTGAGGTGTTATTGAAGCCCAGGTTGCTTTGATATCGACCTTCAGCTTGTCTGTATTTTTGGGTTGGGTGCTTCTCATCTTCTTCTTGAAAATACCCCATAGATTCTCTACAGGGTTCAGGTCAGGTGAGTTGTCTGGCCAATCAAGCATAGTGATATCATGGTCAACAACCCATTTGGCAGTAGTTTTGGCACTGTGGGCAGGTGCTAAGTCCTGCTGAAAAAGGAAATCAGCATCTCCATAAAGCTTGTCAGCAGATGGAAGCATGAAGTGCTCTAAAATCTCCTGGTAGACAGCTGTGTTGACTTTGGACTTGATAAAACACAGTGGACCAACACCAGGAGATTACGTGGCACCCCAAATAATCACAGACTGCGCAGACTTCACACTGGACTTCAAACACCTTGGATTCTGTGCCTCTCCACTCTTCTTCCAGACTCTAGGATGTTGATTTCCACATGAAATGCAAAATTGACTTTCATCTGGAAAGAGGACTTTGGACCACTGAGCAACAGCCCAGTTCTTTCTCTCCTTAGCTCAGGTAAGACACTTTTGATGTTGTCTCCGGTTCAGGAGTGGCTTGATATTAGGGGTGCGACAGTTGTAGCCCCGTTCCTGAAGATGACTGTGCATGGTGGCTCTTGATGCACTGACACCAGCCTCAGTCCATTCCTTATGAAGCTCTCCCATGTTCTTGAATCAACTTTTCTTGACAATCTTCTCAAGGCTGCGGTCATCCCTGTTGCTTGTGCACCTTTTCCAGCCACCCTTTTCAGTAATGACCTTCTGTGGCTTACCCTCCTTGCGGGGGGTGTTGATGATCATCTTTTGGACAACTGTTAAGTCAGCAGTCTTCCCCATGATTGTGGTTGCATGTACTGAACTAGACCAAGAGATACACCGTATTTATACTGTTTTACTCAAACTCGAAATGCAATACTCTAATATTTTTGAGATTTTTTTGCACTGTAGGCCATAATGATCAAAATTAAAATAGAAAAATGCTTGAAACATTTTAGTTTATGTGTAACGAGTCTCAAATATATTCGATTTTCACTTTCTTAAAAAATGGATGGAAAATATTGAACTTTTTCACAATATTCTAGTTGTTTGAGATGCACTAGTAAATTCCCATGTACTAAAATGTGTGTGTGGGGTGTACCTTTACAGGCATGGACCTCTCCAGAGTTTCCTGTTTGGTTAAGCCATCCTCAGGCACATTCAAAGGACGCCCACCCAAACAGTCTCACCCCCTGGAGGCAGTACAGATGGACAGCACTGAAAATGACAATCAGGGTGAATATGAAGTGTACTGCATGGCTTTTTAAAATGTGATTCGTAACTAATCTAGTGCCAAGTAGACACACGCACAATAATTCAGGTTATAAATCTTTCAATGTAGTTAATGCCCAATTCAAAATGTCTTTTTGACATGGCTTTTTTTTTACCCACTAAATTTCCAGCTCAGTATTTTGTTATCCATCTTAAAATATATATTTTTAATACTTTCACTATTTGGTGAAGCCTATAATAAAGGTGTATAGTCACAGGAGTGAGGAATCCAAGTCTGGACTGGCTGTTTAGATCTGATTGGTCTTCAGCTAGCGTTTTAATTTGATGAACTAAAAACAAAGCAAGTGTGCCTGTTACATGAGCAAGTAACTGTAATTAAAGAAAGCCAATGATTTATTTTTATAAATGCTGTGCACCAGTTATGGCATTATATGTTTACAAGCTCTGTAATTTGCTTTAACTATAAAAATTAGTTAGCCCTGTAGTCAACTGATGTCCCATTCAGGGTGTCCCATTCATTCCGTCCTCACACCCAGCATTTCAAATTCACCACTGTCCTGAGCAGGATAAAGTGGTTACTGCCTTCAGTGAGTAAGTGAATATTTAGCCTAATTGTACCAATCTGATCTATAATACTCCATGGCAATATTCCACGGCTTTTGTGCATCTAAAGTTTACCCATGTTAGATATTAGTGCTAAATATATCACTACAAGGCAGCACGGTGGTGTAGTGGTTAGCCCTGTCGCCTCACAGCAAGAAGGTCCTGGGTTCGAGCCCCGTGGCCGGCGAGGGCCTTTCTGTGCAGAGTTTGCATGTTCTCCCCGTGTCTGTGTGGGTTTCCTCTGGGTGCTCCAGTTTCCCCCACAGTCCAAAGACATGCAGGTTAGGTTAATTGATGGCGCTAAAATGACCGTAGGTGTGAGTGTGAGTGTGAACGGTTGTTTGTCTCTGTGTCAGCCCTGCGATAACCTGGCGACTTGTCCAGGGTGTACTCTGCCTCTTGCCCATAGTCAGCTGGGATAGGCTCCAGCTGGCCTGCGACCCTGGAGAACAGGATAAGTGGGTACAGATAATGGATGGATGGATGGCACTGCGAAAGTTGTAAGTCAATAGACGTTGCACCCATGCATCGATAGGAAATTCAGAGGTTTTTAGCCATAGCATTTATGAATACTGTGCTTATCTCCTTTTTCAGCTAAAGACCAAATATATTCTGGGTCTGTAAAAAAATAGAGGATCTGTTTATTATCAGCCTTTCCCTCACTGTATTCTTGCTGTTACTTGGCACACATTGGGGGGGGGGGACAACCAATCAACCAACCAGCCAACCAAACAAAAAACCCAGGGGATTAGCTACCCTTACATTCTCTCCAAAACTGCATGCCATCAGGCCTATCTGTAATTGCCTTCTTTTGGATTAAATCTAGTGTTGCCTCGGCCATTACATTGTTTATGTTGAGCCAAACTTTTTATGTCGTGTCTCCAAATGTTTTCTTTTTTTTTTTCTGGTGTCATTGAAAACCATTCCTCTTTATAAATGAACACATGCTGTGTATGTAAGGACTGGCTCTGCAGTAAATGTAAATGCTCTTTCTGAAGTGTAGCTCTTTCTGAATCATTTAGCTCAACTTATCTTACACCGACTGAGATAAAATAGAACATTAGCCGAATTACCTTTTCAAGAACGGCTCTCATCATTTGGACTTGGCGTATGGAGTATCATACATATAACCCCGATTCCAAAAAAGTTGGGACAAAGTACAAATTGTAAATAAAAACGGAATGCAATGATGTGGAAGTTTCAAAATTCCATATTTTATTCAGAATAGAACATAGATGACATATCAGATGTTTAAACTGAGAAAATGTATCATTTAAAGAGAAAAATTAGGTGATTTTAAATTTCATGACGACAACACATCTCAAAAAAGTTGGGACAAGGCCATGTTTCCCACTGTGAGACATCCCCTTTTCTCTTTACAACAGTCTGTAAACGTCTGGGGACTGAGGAGACAAGTTGCTCAAGTTTAGGGATAGGAATGTTAACTCATTCTTGTCTAATGTAGGATTCTATTTGCTCAACTGTCTTTGGTCTTTTTTGTCGTATCTTCTGTTTTATGATGCGTCAAATGTTTTCTATGGGTGAAAGATCTGGACTGCAGGCTGGCCAATTCAGTACCCGGACCCTTCTTCTACGCAGCCATGATGCTGTAATTGATGCAGTATGTGGTTTGGCATTGTCATGTTGGAAAATGCAAGGTCTTCCCTGAAAGAGACGTCGTCTGGATGGGAGTATATGTTGCTCTAGAACCTGGATATACCTTTCAGCATCGATGGTGTCTTTCCAGATGTGTAAGCTGCCCATGCCACACGCACTAATGCAACCCCATACCATCAGAGATGCAGGCTTCTGAACTGAGCGCTGATAACAACTCGGGTCGTCCTTCTCCTCTTTAGTCTGAATGACACGGCGTCCCTGATTTCCATCAAGAACTTCAAATTTTGATTCGTCTGACCACAGAACAGTTTTCCACTTTGCCACAGTCCATTTTAAATGAGCCTTGGCCCAGAGAAGACGTCTGCGCTTCTGGATCATGTTTAGATACAGCTTCTTCTTTGAACTATAGAGTTTTAGCTGGCAACGGTGGATGGCACGGTGAATTGTGTTCACAGATAATGCTCTCTGGAAATATTCCTGAGCCCATTTTGTGATTTCCAATACAGAAGCATGCCTGTATGTGATGCAGTGCCGTCTAAGGGCCCGAAGATCACGGGCACCCAGTATGGTTTTCCGGCCTTGACCCTTGCGCACAGAGATTCTTCCAGATTCTCTGAATCTTTTGATGATATTATGCACTGTAGATGATGATATGTTCAAACTCTTTGCAATTTTACACTGTTGAACTCCTTTCTGATATTGCTCCACTATTTGTCGGCGCAGAATTAGGGGGATTGGTGATCCTCTTCCCATCTTTACTTCTGAGAGCCGCTGCCACTCCAAGATGCTCTTTTTATACCCAGTCATGTTAATGACCTATTGCCAATTGACCTAATGAGTTGCAATTTGGTCTTCCAGCTGTTCCTTTTTTGTACCTTTCACTTTTCCAGCCTCTTATTGCCCCTGTCCCAATTTTTTTGAGATGTGTTGCTGTCATGAAATTTCAAATGAGCCAATATTTGGCATGAAATTTCAAAATGTCTCACTTTCGACATTTGATATGTTGTCTATGTTCTATTGTGAATACAATATCAGTTTTTGAGATTTGTAAATTATTGCATTCCGTTTTTATTTACAATTTGTACTTTGTCCCAACTTTTTTGGAATTGGGGTTGTATGTGTCAAAATGAAAACAGTGGGCCTCATTTATTAATCTTTTAGTAAAGTTGTGTAAATGTTTGCATAAGCCAAACATTTCTGCTAGATTTACAAAAGTTTCAGAAATGCTGAGTCTCTTCATACTTGTATGTATATATTGATGAATGCTAAACACCCTTAAATTACCAGGCCAGCAATCACTCACAGCTTCGCTGATAAACTTTGGAAAAGCATAAAACAGTTCACAGCACACATTGCAGCTTGAGACTTTCAAAATCGGTCATTTATCTGTCAGTTATTGCTGGCTCTAATAAAGTGCCGGACAGCATTAAAAGAAGATGCCGTGGCAAACAGAACTGACTTATATAGGTTGTATTCAGTCACGTGACTTTTGCTTGCGAGTTTACTTCCGGTGAATGAAGTGGTGGTCAGGCAAACCAAATTGGCTGCCATTATACGAAGTGCTGGTGAAACCGTCTCCGAATATTTTCGCAGTTTAGAAGGACAATGCACGATCAAGATACTTTCAGAAAGTTGCTTTTTGAGATTGGATAGATCCTTACACATTAACAAAGAAGGATTTTTCCTCTGAGTTGGAAAATTATCCATCTGTTGAGTTCCCCGACATCTCAAACTCCCTGGTGCTGCAGACATCGTTCTACACGGACAAACAGATGAAAACCTGGAAGATCATGGAGACATACAACTTTTTTATATGTGGCTGGGTTAAAAATCTGGGGATCAACACACTACAAGATAAATCCTGTATTGTTTATGCCCAGGTACAGTAAGTGAGCATTTTTGGGCTTTTTGTACATGTCTTTGCGATGGTTGCTGGAACGCAACAAGAATTAGTATTGGGAGTAAACAAACCACAGCCGCTCGATTCTCAATCCTCCCTGCTCTTCTCTCCAGGTAAATCATTCACAAAGATCCACAGAAACCCCTTGAAAGACCTGGGTATTGGTGAAACAGGATGGAGAAGTTATCACGGCTCACTGTAACTGCATGGCCGGGGAAGCAGTTTCATGCTGTTAACTCGTGAGTTTATGTGGATCGTCTTGATTATCTTATCTATCTAGTTCACTGTAGGAGCCCAATCTACATCATCTTCCTTGTAAAGCTCGCTAGGACATCCTGATAAATAAAGTGAAAACGTGTGTGAGTTTATGATATGGCGACCACAATCAAACAGTAAACAAAAACACATGAGGGGACATTAAGTGTCTCCTGAACTTCAAAACATCATGAAATAATGGAAAATGGCGAGAAAAGTGATTTGCAAATCCAAGCGAAATAAGTCAGAGGAATTTACAAACCTTTCATGAAGTGATCACTGCAAACTTGAGCATTCTTCGACTCGGCTCCCCTCCATCGCAGAGAAAGGTTCAAGAGCCACCTTTCTCGTTGACTTTTGGTAAAACCCTTTGCTCTTTCACCTTGTCTATCACTTCATGGGGAACCCTGAAGAAACTTTGATCAGTTTCACAGTTTGTTTGCTTTGAACAGTGCAAAACAACGCAAGCGTTGGGCATTTTAATGACTAGCAAGGAGCCCCATTGATAGTAATGCTTTGTGAACAGTGAGCTTAGCTGACCACCATTTCATGTCTTGCATATCTAATGAGGTAGATATGATGTCGGATGCAACCCACCTATACTCTGCCTTATCCATTGCAGCCCATGCTCCTTTTATACAACACCATTTCTTCCTGATTGAATGTCTGGTCTTATTTGTCATAATTCATGGATTTGTGTTGGCTTGCTTTTTCATATTTAAAATTTATTTCGTTAACACAGTTCATACAAAATGACTGGATTTCACAAAATATTCATTAAATTTGTGCATGTAATTTAAATAGTATAAGCTATTTAAACTTGACTGCATAACCCATATACAAAAGTGCAGTAACTCATCACAAATTACACCGATCAGCCATAACATTAAAACCATCTGTGCAATATTATGTGTTCCATGTACCCTGTCGCTGGTTCACCGGTTATTTAATGTTTAATAAATGAAATGATACATTTGATTTCGGCAGATGGTGGGTGAAGAAACTCAGTCATGAGGAATGAATGGGAGAAACGGCAGTTTATAGTCAGGGTGTAATGAATGCCATTATCTGTTTAGTGCTCAAAATATTTGAATTATTTTTCATACTTTAATTTAAACCGGAAGTTTTTTTTGTGTGAACCCTACCACTACACTCTGAAAACACCAAGAAAAAAAAACTAAAAAAAAGAGGGCTGTTGGAAAAAGAAGGTTTTTTTGTTCACAAGTTATAACATCCATTCATCCATTATCTGTAGCTGCTTATCCTGTACAGTGTTGCAAGCGAGCTGGAGCCTATCCCAGCTGAGAGAGTCGAGAGGCGGGGTGCACCCTGGACAAGTCACCAGGTCATCGCAGGGCTGACACAGAGACACAAATAACCATTCACACTCACATTCACACCTACGGTCAATTTAGAGCCACCAATTAACCTAACCTGCATGTCTTTGGACTGTGGGGGAAACCAGAGCACCCAGAGGACACCCATGCAGAACCCACGGAGAACGTGCAACACACACATGAGCAATGAGCACACACACATACCCAGAGCAGTGGGCAGCCCAGACAGAAGTTAGGTGTCTTGCTCAAGAGCACTTCAGCCCAAGGCCACCCCATGTTAACCTAACCGCATGTCTTTGGACTGTGTGGGAAACTGGAGCACCCGGAGGAAACCCACGCAGACATGGGGAGAACATGCAAACTCCACACAGAAAGGCCCTCGCCGGCCGCTGGGCTCGAACCCAGGACCTTCTTGCTGTGAGGCGACAGTGCTAACCACTACACCACCCTGCCGCCCCAAGTTATAACAACAAATTGCAATTTCTTGAACCATGTTCCTTTTGGAAACTTCTGACAGGCTTTCTATTTTATATCTAATCTAACTAAGTAACAACAAGCTTATTAGTTTCAGAGCAATTATGTCAATCCCAATTTAAGAAACTGGTATTTACAAATAATTTTCTCTGATTTACTTCAGCTTGGGTTTGTTACATTCCAGAAAGATGAGAAAAGTCTGCAGGGCATGCTAGCAGAATCCAAAGCTAGAAGCTAAAGCTAGAAGCACTCGCACTACCACTGTGGTTCTTTAAGTAGCATTTCTTTATAATATCTGTATAATTTTCCATGAAATTTTTATTTAAATGATGGAGAACCTTAATTTAAACATGACAAAAGCCTGCACAATTAATATTTCAGAGGACTGATAGAGATACGCTGCCTTGTACACAGCTTGTGATCTCTCTCATTATCTCTAGCTACTTTATCCTGTTCTACAGGGTCGCAGGCAAGCTGGAGCCTATCCCAGCTGACTACGGGTGAAAGGCAGGGTACACCCTGGACAAGTCGCCAGGTCATCACAGGGCTGACACATAGACACAGACAACCATTCACACTCACACCTACGGTCAATTTAGAGTCACCAGTTGACCTAACCTGCATGGCTTTGGACTGTGGGGGAAACCGGAGCACCCCCACGGGGAGAACATGCAAACTCCGCACAGAAAGGCCCTCGCTGGCCACGGGGCTCGAACCCGGACCCTTTTGCTGTGAGGCGACAGCGCTAACCACTACACCACCATGCTGCCCCCAGCTTGTGATCTGTGTGAGCTATATGGAGTGACAGATCAATTAAAAATATGGTTTTATTTTGGTTTGATATGTGGTGATGAAAAAAAAAAACCACGATGGGTTGTGATGGAAATGCGTTGAACACAACTTTTACCCACAAAGCAAAACTTTTGCATTGGAAGACTGCCACAGGAAGTGACATCATTACAAAGTGCATTTTAGCACAAAATGGCATATTAAATGAAAACAAACAGTCAGCAGAAAAGTTTATAAAATTTTTAATACATTTTCCTTTTATTGCTTATATTATGTGGATGGAAACCTATCTATTGGGAGAGAAGAAGAGAAGGGCTGTGATCATTGAGAGAGAGAAAAGTACATAGGCCACAATCATTGAGAGAGCGAGGGAGAAGGGTTTCAATCATTGAGAGTGAGAGGGAGAAAAGCTGCAATCATTCCGAGTGTGAGAAAGAAGGATTGAGATCATGAAAGATTAATGACATAATACAGAGAGCACTACTGGTATGAAGGGAAGAATGAATGTAGAGAGAACCTGGGTGGGGACACACTGGTAAGAAAATGTTTCTGGATGCAGGCACTGATGTAATGTAGGCAGAAGAGAGAAACAGCTGGAGTTGGAATTTTGTGGTTAGGAGAATCCAGCAAAGCAGACTTAATAATACTGCGGCTGTGAAGGGGCATAGTCAAGCCTTGAAACAAAATAATAATAAAAATAATAATAATAATATGTATTATTATTATTATTATTATTATTTCTTCTTCTAGTTCTATTTTATTACAAGTTTGCAAGGTCCACTGACATGGAGAAACCAATGCAATTCAAGGAAATTAGCTTAATTTGGAAATCACCACATCCAACATAGCAGCGAATGTAGGGATTTTTTGGTCAGCTGAACGTCTCCTGCTTGGTCGGTTTGAGTTGAAAATACAGGAAGAGTGGCTCTGATATGTGGAAGCTGGTGCATTTTGAGAGAATGATTGCCTGACTGGGTGTGCATAGCTTGGAAAGAGTGGTTTTCTTCATGGTATGGTGTTATGCCTCTGCCACTGAGTATTGGAGGCATTGTTGGGTTGTCCATGCTTCTGTCTACCTGTCCATTCATGCATCCAACTGTCCATGCATCCTTCCAAAATTAGCCAGTTGGCCTATTAAAGACGATCAGGACTCAGATGCTTCGATACCTGTGGAACATCTCAGTGATGTCACTCAGGAAAAGTGAAACCCAATTGTCATAAAAAAGTATGAGCCGAATTTTGCATTGTTTTTTCAGCTTTCAAACTATTTAATGGTCAAGTGGACAAAAGTTAAATGCTAAAATGCTAACATCAGCCAGCCGACACTCTGGGCGTTTTGATGCTCACTGCATTGACAAGCAGAGCACATGTGTGACATGATTATACAATAAGTTATTCAGGATAAGTGAAATGTAATGGTTATTAGTCTGCAAAAGCAATAAATCAGTGCCTGCAAAGGGTCAGGTAAGGAATTTTTTTGGAATTCATAGAAATGTTTATAATGCTAGCTAACTTCCATGAAGCTATGCTACACTATATGGCCAAAAGTATGTGGACACCTGAACAACACTCCTATGTGTGGGTCTTCTCCAAGTCGTTGCCACAAAGTTGAAAGCACACAGTTGTCTAGAATGTCTTTGTAGGCTGTAGCATTAAGATTTGCCTTCCCTGGAACTGTGGCCTAGCCCAAACCTATTCCAGCATGACAATGCCCTGTGCACAAAGCAAGAACTATGAAGACATGGTTTGCCAAGGTTAGTTTGCCTCAAGTGGCACACTCAAGTGGCCTGCACAAAACCCTGACCTCAACCCAACTGAACACCTCTGGGATGAACTGAAATGCTGGCTGTGCACCAGGCCTTCTTACCCAACATCGGTCCTTGGCCTCACTAATGCTCTTGTGATTGAATTGGCAGAAATGCCCACAGCCACATTCCAAAATCTTGTAAGAAAGAATTCCTAAAATAACGGAGGCTGTTACAGCAGCAGCGAAGAGGGGACCAACTTCAGAGTGGAATGTTCAACAAGTATGTATACATGTGACTGGTCCACATACTTTTTGATATATAGTAATGTTAAGCACTGGGGTCAGCTGAAATTTCACTGACAGGTCGTTATAAAAAATACAAGGAAGCCAAAACACTTTTGACCATCCCCATAAACCATTATGAGCCAAATTTTGTGCATCTCTAGTGTTTCGAGGGGCTCTGATGATTGTTTCTGTAACAAGCAGAGTACTTGTGTGAGATGAGTGGATGATAAGTCACTCGGGAAAAGTGAAATCTAATGTTTATTTCTCACCAAATGCAATAAAGCAGTGCCTGCCAAGAGTTGTTTACCTATGAGCTTGATTTCTGAAAGCCAAGCACAACCATCTTGTCTAAAAGGGTGTGCTGAACGTTCGAGTTCCTCAGGAAGGGGGGCTGTTGAGTGTCATCTTCAGGGCCTGAAAGGCCCACTCTGCATCTGGAGTCTAGTGGATGGTGTCAGGTTCACTCTTTCTGGCCAAATTTGAGAGGGAGGGAGGCTAAAAAGAGGAAACGTTTGGCACAAAACAGTCATAGTGCCCTGCCAGCCCAAAAAAGACATGTAGCTGCTTCTTGGTAGTGGGCTTGGGGTAGCATTTAACCACTTCCACCTTCTCCTGTGGCTTCAGCAACCCCGACTGATGGTGTAGCCCACGTATTGTGCCTCTATTAGTCTCAGGTGTCACAAGAGTTCGCTGTCAGCCCAGCCTTTTGGAGTTTGACCAGCACTTCCTGGAGGTGATGGAAATGATTAGCCAGGTGGCGGAGTGGATAACCACATTGTCTAGGTATGCTGCAGTGTAAGCTCGGTGGGGTCTGAGGACAACGTCCATCGAGCGCTGGAAGTTTGTTGGGGCTCCATGGAAGCCAAAGGGGAGGATCTGGTACTGCCAGTGGTGCTAAAGGCTGTCTTGACCCTGGCCGAAGGTGTGAGGGGATCATGCCAATATCGCTTGGTGAAGTTGAATGTGGAGATGAACCAGGCCCTCCCCAAGTGCTCAATGAGTTCATCCACACTTGGCATGGGGTAGCCATTGGTCTTGATTGGGGAGGGGGACAACAGTGGCAACTGCAGTCTTTTGGAGTGTCAGGAATTCTTGGGTCACCATGTGGAGGCCTTGGGTGCACTGCTGGACGCCAAGAGGTGCCTCATGATGGGATCCATGGATGGCGAGGGGGGGCCAGTGTCAGTGTCTGATGCCTGCATTCTCCACAAGTGTAGTGACCTCTCGTCTCCATTGGAGTCTGCTGGCACAGGGATAAGGTGGCGCCGTCTTCTCTGCACTTTATCTGTGTTGGGGAGCTGTCTGTTCAGCACCACCGCGTTATTGCGGTGAGGAGCTCTTTCTTAGATGCGTGGTGGGGCTGCAGCTCCATTATCACCACATTGTGCTAAATCAAGTACCATTTTATAAGCTATCAAATACGGTGGATGGACACTATATTGTTAACTTAAACCAAATTTGCAGTGATTAATATGACGATTACAACTCAGACTATATATATCATGCAACAATATATTGCCAATATACTAGACTCTTATTTCAACACTTGTCATTTTAACATTCATATACAATACCAGTCAAAAGTTTGGACATGCCTTCTAATTCAATTGTTTTTCTTTGCTTTTATTAATTAAATGACACTTAATTCCTGAAAGTAAATGATGGACTGTCATTTCTCTTTCCTTAGTTGAGCAGTTCTTGACATAGTATGGATTGCTACAGTTGTGGAATAGGGCTATTTACTGTATTTTTATTATTTACGATTTACTGTTTGATCTCGAACACATTAAGGAGGCAAGAAATTCTGCAGGTCCTCATTGTCACAGTTTAGATGTATCTGGGATGAATGTGCAACACTCCTTACCAATAATTGCAGTCCCCCTCTTTTTGGCTAATGATAAATCCAAGGCCATCTGATTTTCAAGAGTCATTTCATCAACTGGCGCCAATTCTGAAGATAATTGTCAAGAGTTTTCTGTATTGTCATATGCACAGCAAAACATTTGATTTGTATTTGAAAGAGTTAACCCTTATACAGTTTCAATGTGAATTGTACTACCTGGGTCGCTAACAGCTGGAGCTGTACTTATGAATCTCATACACATGATGGCGCGCAATGCTTTGTCCTGCAAGCACTTACAAAACTGAAATGCACATGCACACACACACAGACATACTGTGTGTGTGTGTGTGTGTGTATGTGTGTATATATATATATATATATATATATATATATATATATATATATACATACATACAGTCTCATGTCTATGTGTCAGCCCTGCGATGACCTGGCGACTTGTCCAGGGTGTACCCCGCCTTTCGCCCGTAGTCAGCTGGGATAGGCTCCAGCTTGCCTGCGACCCTGTAGAACAGGATAAAGCGGCTACAGATAATGAGATTTTATATATATATATATATATATATATATATACAGTCTCGTGTCTATGTGTCAGCCCTGCAATGACCTGGCGACTTGTCCAGGGTGTACCCCGCCTCTCGCCCATAGTCAGCTGGGATAGGCTCCAGCTTGCCTGTGACCCTGTAGGACAGGATAAGCGGCTACAGATAATGGATGGATGGATATACAGTCTCACACACATAGTGCAAACTCCCAAACTACATTTATTTTTGAGTGTGTTAAAATAAGACAAGCGGCATATGCCATTTTTTATGCCAAGTTGGTAAGAGCATGCATGAGTACTGGGTGAAAACAAAAACACTGCAGCTGAAATAAAGCATGCATCTGTTCTCATGCAGCTCCTTGATTATTATTAGTCGGTACGACTCTCCACTTGACTTTGTATTTGAGCTGCTGTGCTCCTTTTCTCCTCATGCTTGCTGTGTTTATGAAAATAAAACACACACAAGCACCAGCTCACACTGTTTTGCACACACACACACACACACACACACACACGTGATCAACTAAACATCCATAAAGTTGGCACCCCATATGATGAGAATGTAAATAAAATTATTTGTTTGTTTGTGCATCATTTGTGCCTGCAAAATAAAGATATGTGCTTCATTATTTCTTAAGTTATTAATGTTAATGGGGTGCTGGGTGATGTCATTAAGGCATTTACTGGGTAATTTCTCTATAACTGTTTGAGCACATTTTCTTTATTTTGCATGCACAAATGAGGAACAAACAAATCAAAATAATTTTATTCAAGTTCTTATCATATGGGGTGCCAACTAAAGCCAGCATAGAGAAAGCCTTGCTTACAACAGGTGGAGAGACGATGCAGTCAAGAGGAAAAGAGCACATGAGATCCAGACACAGAGGTTGTTTCTCAATGTCAAGGATATTTCCTTCATAGGACAAGTCTTTCCAGGTTGGATCCTTCAGAGGCTAGGCAAGACTCCTTCTTATCATTCAGAGAACTCATATACGAGTATATGGGTCTGTCTCAGAAACTGGGTACTGTGGGGGTGTCCCACTAAATATACTCAGTCAATAAACTATACGGTTTTGAATGGTGATGTTGGTTTTAATTTGAAATAAAATGATGAAAGAAATAATCCAGATAAAACTAAATCTTTGATGTGAATCCTTTATTCAGAATTTGGCAAAAATTCTGCAAATTTGTGGAAAAATGGCGGCTTGATCTGGGATATGACAAATGGTTGACTACATCACATTCCCTTAAAAAGGTTGTAGTCCACTGAAAAGTCTACAGTTATCACTAATTGTATTTTAAGTTGTAACTTTATACACCTAAGGATTGGTGTGCTCACAGAATAATCATAACCGTAATAAAACATCATGCAAAATATTTGATCACCGTTGTAACTCCATTTTCCTCATACCCAAAACCAATACAATTGTGTGTTTTGATCTAAATGGAAAGCCTCAGGGTCAAGGTCTCTACCTCACTAACAGTAGTAACTTAAAATCACTACGCCATATAAAAATTTTGTTATAAATCTGCGATTTTGTTTTTTAAAACGAAAACTGAAAGTTAGGTATAAAATATGTTTCTTACAGAATATGTTACGATGGTAGCTGGTCTTGTATGAATTTCTGAGCTATAAAATGAGTTGTGGTCTATTTTTTACTGTAGCGTGTTATTTGTGTGCGGGGAAGGACACACATTAACAATTTGCATGCGTAGAATGGAATTTTCCACTCCAACAGTTAGAAGTTGATCGTGCTTCCATTTGCGGTCTTTCTGTTACGCGAGCGATCTGTTTGGACGTTATCACTGAAAAGGCGAGTTTTGACAGTTTTATTTTGTTTTAGGCTTGCAGTGTAAGGCAATAGAATGTTTCTTTTTCATCTTACTTTCATATTTCGTAGTGTTTGCGTATTTTTGGCCAATATTTTGCAACCATGGTCAATACTTTTGATAGAATCTACGGCCAGTCATTTTGCCCTGCCCCCACCTCACGCTCCGTCCGGTAGTGATGTCCCGTTGCTTGCACGCCGCAGCAGAGACCCATGCGAACTTCAACCGGTACAGTCGCTGTTCTTTTACCAGCGCCGTTATTCTCATCTTGTTAGGGTTTTGCTGGGATTCGAACCTGGCTCGCTGGTGTGATAATCCAGCAAACCCCCACTAGGCCACCAGGGGGATGACTCAAATGTAGAGGCGTGTGGCAGAAGTAGAAAAAGAATCAAAAGGTTTATTTACAATATTTACAAACCAAGGGAAAAAACAAAAAGAATAATCCAAAGCTCAGAAGATATACAAAAATAAAAAATCCCAAGTCCAAAGTCCAAATAAGAAAAGAAGAGGCAAAAACTCAAATGCTCAGAAGATCCAAAGGTCAAAAACAAAATCCACAAAGTCCAAAAGAAAGAAGAAAAACCAAGAATACAAAGACACAGGCAAGGTACATGGGACAGAGGGAACTAGCACTAACAGCATAGCATAAAGACTCCGTGACAAGAGGACTGAACTCAGGGGTATAAATACACAAACTAATTAAGGACAGGGCGGGGCAGGAAACAGGCAATAAGACAAAAACAAAACACAGAACACAGTGGTGACCTCTAGAGGCCAAAACAAACATGACCAGAAAAGGAAATAACAGCGGCCTCTAGAGGCCAAAACAGTCCCAGTCCTAACAGGACCCCCCCCCCCCCCCCCCCAGGAGCGTCTCCTGACGTTCTCAGAATGATCAGGATGGGCCGAATGGAAGTCCCGACAAAGTTCTTTGTCTAGTATGTCCCGAGCTGGGACCCAGCAGCGTTCCTCAGGGCCATAGCCCTCCCAGTCCACAAGATATTGGAGACCCCCGGAAACCCGGCGGGAGTCCAGCAGGCAGCGCACAGTGAAAACAGTCTGACCCTGGAAGATGCGGGGGGGCGGGGGGTTCCTAGGGGCAGGGGCATACGTGGACGTCAGTACGGGCCGCAACAGGGAAACATGGAATGTGGGGTTAATCCTTAGTGTACGTGGTAACTGGAGCCGGTAGGAGACAGGGTTAACTCTGCGTACAACCTTGAAGGGGCCAATGTAGCGAGGAGCAAGCTTGCGGTTCTCCACCCGCAGTGGAAGGTCCTTGGTGGACAGCCAAACCCGCTGCCCAGGGCCGAAAGTGTGGGAAGGTCTCCTATGGCGGTTGGCCTGAGTTTGGTTGGTACTGGAGGTCTGGATGAGTGTCCTCCTGACCTTGCTCCAGGTCTTGCAACACCGTCTCACATATTGGTTGACCGAGGGCACCCCAGCGTCCTCCTCCTGGTCCGGGAACAGAGGTGGCTGGAACCCGAATTGGCACTGGAACGGCGACAGCTTGGTGGCCGATGACTGCAGGGTGTTGTGGGCATACTCAGCCCATGGCAGCCAGGTGCTCCACAATGTCGGGTTATCCATAGCCAGGCCTTGCAGGGTAGTTTCCAGGTCTTGGTTGAGCCTCTCTGTCTGGCCATTGGACTGGGGGTGGAACCCAGAGGAGAGGCTGGCAGTGGCCCAGATGAGCTTGCAGAAGCCGTGCCACACTCGGGAGGAGAACTGGGGCCCCCGGTCAGAGACGATGTCCTGTTGAAGACCAAAGACTAGGAAGACGTGATTAAATAGCAATTTAGCAGTGTCAAGGGCAGAAGGGAGTTTGCACAGTGGTATAAAGCGGCAGGCCTTGGAGAATCTGTCCACAATGACCAAAATGACAGTGTTACATTGAGACTCAGGGAGACCCGTGATGAAGTCGACCGCCACGTGGGACCAGGGACGCCGGGGAATAGGCAGAGGATGCAGGAGACCCTGGGGACGCTGTCGCAAGTTCTTGGTTCTGGTGCAGACCTCACAGGACAGGACGAATGACCTTACTTCCTTCTCCATGTTATGCCACCAGAAGCGTCTTTTCAGGAAGTCCAGGGTCCTCCGAGCTCCCGGGTGGGTGGTGAGAGGGGAAGAGTAACCCCACTGGAGAACCTTGGCCCGGGCTTGACGAGGGACGTACAGGAGGCCCGGTGGCCCCGTCCCAGGATCAGGGTCCCGGCGTTGAGCTTGTCGAACGGTCTCCTCAATACCCCAGCGGACAGGAGCCACAATCCGGGATACAGGGATGATAGGCCCAACTTCACTCTCCCTGTTGTTGGGTGAAAACAGCCTGGAGAGCGCGTCCGGTTTGTTGTTCTTAGAGCCCGGGCGGTATGATAGGGTGAAATTGAAATGGCTGAAAAACAAAGCCCACCTAGCCTGTTGTGGGTTCAGCCTCTTGGCTTGCTGGAGGTACTCCAGGTTCTTATGGTCCATCCACACCAGGAATGGATGTTGCGCTCCCTCCAGCCAGTGCCTCCACTCCTCAAGGGCTCGTTTAACCACTAGCAGTTCCTGATCCCCCACATCATAGCGGGACTCCGCAAGGGCTCAGGCGGTGGGAGAAGTAAGCGCAGGGGTGCAGCTTCCCTTCCGAGCGTTGAGAGAGCACCGCGCCAACACCACTGTCCGAGGCGTCCACCTCCACGATGAATGGTTGGGAGGTGTCCGGGAGAACCAGAATAGGTGCCATGCAAAAGCGGTGTTTGAGGTCATTAAATGCCTTTTCCGCCTGAGGGGACCAGACATAGGAACCACCAGTCCTTTTGGTGAGGTCCGACATAGGTGCTGCTACGGAGCTGAAGTTCCTGATGAACTTGCGGTAGAAGTTAGCGAATCCTAAGAACCGCTGAACCTCCTTAATGGACTTGGGAGTAGGCCAGTCCCGGACGGCCAGGGTCTTGGCTGGGTCCATTTGGAGTTGCCCCGTTTGTACGATAAATCCCAGGAAGGAGACCTCGGGGACATGAAACTCGTATTTCTGGGCTTTAGCAAACAGATTATTCTGTAAAAGTCTCTGGAGGACTTTGCGGACATGGTGGCGGTGCTCCTGTAAGGTCTTGGAGAATATCAGGATGTCGTCGAGGTAGACGAAAACGTATTGATTAATCATATCCCTCAAGACGTCATTGATAAGGGCCTGAAAAACAGCTGGTGCATTGGTGAGTCCGAAGGGCATGACCTGGTACTCGTAGTGCCCTGACGGGGTGTTAAAGATGGTCTTCCACTCGTCTCCCTGTCGGATACGGACAAGATGGTATGCGTTCCATAAGTCCAACTTGGTGAAGATGGTGGCGCCCTGGAGCAGGTCAAATGCTGTGGACATCAGCGCAAGGGGATAGCGGTTGCACATGGTGATCTTGTTCAGGCCCCTATAATCAATACATGGCTGGAGCCCCCCATCCTTCTTGCCGACAAAGAAGAAGCCGGCACCAGCGGGTGAGGTGGAGGGTCGAATGAACCCAGAGGCCAAGGCCTCCTTGATGTACTCCTCCATGGCCTTGTGTTCTGGCTGAGAGAAGGAAAACAGTCTGCCACGAGGAGGGGTAGTCCCAGGGAGCAAGTCGATGACACAGTCGTAGGCACGGTGCGGAGGGAGAACGGCGGCCCTGCTCTTACTGAAAACTTCCTTGAGATCCCAGTACTCTGTAGGAACTTGAGATAACTCTGTGAGATCGGGAGGCTCGACAGGAGACACAGGAGAGCTAGAGAGCGGACAAGAGGCATAGCAAGCAGGACCCTACTCCACAACCTGGCTAGTGACCCAGTCTATACGAGGGTTGTGGCGGGTAAGCCAAGGAAGACCTAGAATAACTGGGAACTCAGGTGAAGGAATCAGGTGCAGGGATATTTCTTCCTTGTGACCTTGAGACTGGAGGAAGACTGGAGAAGTAACTTGAGTGACTCTTCCATCACCTAACACTTGGCCATCGAGGGCAGACACAGACAGTGGGACTTCAAGAGGCGCAGTCGGGACATTGATGCTTTGGGCGAAGTGGATATCCATAAAGTTTCCAGCCGCCCCTGAGTCTAACAAGGCTTGACAAGAGTGGATGGACTCACCCCAGGAGATGGAAACCGGGATGTAGATTCTTTGGCCAGGGAGTCCGGGAGAGAGGGTAGGCCCCGTCACAACCCTCCCTCGGCTGGACGGGGTGGTCCTTTTCCCAAGAGCTCAGGACATGATGTTCGGAAGTGACCAGGCTTGCCACAGTAGATGCAGCACTTGTCCCTCCTTCTGCGCTCCCTCTCGGCTATGGAGAGACGAGTACGGCCAACTTGCATGGGCTCTGGACAGTCACTGGAGGAGGTAGACGGGCTCCAGGTAGAGGCAGGGAGGCCGGGGAGGCTCAGGACTTGGCGGCGTTCTCTCATCCTGTTGTCAAGGCGAGTAGAATGTGAGATCAGAGTTTCGAGGTCACTTGGGCATCCGATAGAAGCCAGACCGTCTTTGATGGGGTCAGACAGACCATGGTGGAAGGCTGACACCAGGGCAGTCTCGTTCCATCCACTTACTGCTGCGAGGGTCCGGAACGAGATACTTCCCTCCTGTCCCTCCATGATTGAAGACCTGAAGCATCTCCTCCGTAAATAGCTTGAAGTCAGAACACTCGGGTCTCTGTCTTTGCCAGATGGCCGTTGCCCAAGCTCGTGCCTTACCAGCTAACAAGGTTATCACAAAGGCAATCTTGCGGCAATCCATAGTGTAGGTGGTAGGCTGGAGCTCAAAGGTGAGTTGGCACTGGGTAAGGAACTCCCGGCACTCACCGTGCTTGCCGTCATACCTCTGTGGTGCAGGAAGGCTGGGTTCGCGAGGTGAAGGAGACAGCATGGCGGGAGGCACTGGAGCGGGAGCAGGAGCCAGATCAGGATGAGGAGATGCAGGCAGAGGTGTCAGCTGTGCCAGGGTTTTCCCAATTTGCTGAAGCAGTACCTCATGGCGAGCAAGGGCCTCACGTTGGCTGGTGAGCGTTCGTCCATGATCGCTCTGAAGCGTGTCAAAGCTGCCATAATTCCCTGAAGGTTGGCCGGGTAGACAGTTGAAGCAGCCTCTGCTGAGTCGGTCATGACGGAGTCTTTCTGTTAGGGTTTTGCTGGGATTCGAACCTGGTTCGCTGGTGTGATAATCCAGCAAACCCCCACTAGGCCACCAGGGGGATGACTCAAATGCAGAGGCGTGAGGCAGAAGTAGAAAAAGTATCAAAAGGTTTATTTACAATATTTACAAACCAAGGGAAAAAACAAAAAGAATAATCCAAAGCTCAGAAGATACACAAAAATAAAAAATCCCAAGTCCAAAATCCAAATAAGAAAAGAAGAGGCAAAAACTCAAACGCTCAGAAGATCCAAAGGTCAAAAACAAAATCCACAAAGTCCAAAAGAAAGAAGCAAAAACCAAGAATACAAAGACACAGGCAAGGTACATGGGACAGAGGGAACTAGCACTAACAGCATAGCATAAAGACTCCGTGAGGAGGACTGAACTCAGGGGTATAAATACACAAACTAATTAAGGACAGGGCGGGGCAGGAAACAGGCAATAAGACAAAAACAAAACACAGAACACAGTGGTGACCTCTAGAGGTCAAAACAAACATGACCAGAAAAGGAAATAACAGCGGCCTCTAGAGGCCAAAACAGTCCCAGTCCTAACACATCTTTCCGGTGTGTTCTTGATTTTTCTATTGTGTCCTATTTCGCCATATCAAATACCCAAAATGTATCATATTATTCATATTTAAGTGATTAATCAATTCAGTCATCATAACTTGGCATTTTTAACCCAAGCAATCAAAAAGAGGAAATTTATTCAATATTTTCACTCATCTGTGAAGGAGGGGCTTTAATTTTTCATGATGTAGTTATTTTATATGTCAATCAATTTTACAAAAGCATTTGAATTGTAATCAAAAAAATTTCCACAGTGGAGGCCAGATAAAGCAAGATACTATCTTTATTCTTATTAAACATGACAAAAGAAACATTGAGTGTTAGGTAAATGCGAAAAAAATAGTAAAATTAGAAAATTTATTTTTTGAACATAATGTCCCAAATGAGAGACCAGTTTCTGAGACGGACCCATATATCTTCTTTTTCTGTTGAGTTATTTGCAGCTTGCAATCTTAGTACATTACCACCATCTGTAGGACTGAGGTGTAAATACTTTTGAGAATATGAATGCATTAGAAAGAAAGAAAGAAAGAAAGAAAGAAAGAAAGAAAGAAAGAAAATTAAAGTGTACAACCATAAATCAGAAAAAGTTGGGACAGGAAGGAAAATGCAAATTAAAAAAAGCAGTGATTTCTAAATTTACTTTGACTTGTATTTCACTACAGACAGTATAAACCCAAGATATTTCATGTTTTGTCTGGTCAATTTCATTTCATTTGTTAATATATATCCATTCCTACGTTTCAGGCCTGCGATGCATTCCAAAAAAATTTGGGACGGGGCAATTTAGGACTAATGAGGTAAAACAGTTAAGTAATGATGTGATTTGAAACAGGTGATGTCAATAGATGATTGTAATCATGATTTGGAACAAAATTGGTACAAAATCGAATGGGCTGAGGATCTCCAGTTTGTCAATAAATGCATGAGAAAATTATTGAAATGTATTAAAACAATGTTCTTCAAAGAATGTTAGGAAAGAATTTCGATATTTCACCCTCTATGATGCATTATATCATGAAACAATTCAAGGAATCTGGAGGAATTTTGGTGCATAAAGGGCATGAGCCTAAGCTGAACACCTGTGATCTCCGATCCCTCAGACGGCACTGCTTCAAGAACCTTCATTCATCTATGGTGGATATAACATGGGCACGGAATTACTTTGGCAAACATTTATCAAGCACTACAATATGGAGTTAAATCCACAAATGCCAGTTAAAACTATCCATCCATTATCCATAACTGCTTATCTTGTGCAGGGTCGCAGGCAAGCTGAAGCCTATCCCAGCTGACTATGGGCAAGAGGCGGGGTACACCCTGGACAAGTCGCCAGATCATCGCAGGGCTGACACATAGAGACAAACACCCATTCACACTCACATTCACACCTACGGTCAATTTAGAGCCTCCACTTAACCTAACTGCATGTCTTTGGACTGTGGGGGAAACCAGAGCACCCGGAGGAAACCCACGCAGACACGGGGAGAACATGCAAACTCCACACAGAAAGGCCCTTGCCAACCTTCTTGCTGTGAGGCGACAGTGCTAACCATTATACCACCGTGTCGCCACCAGTTAAAACTATACTGTGCAAAAAGGAAGTCTTTTCTTCACTGCTGTTGACTCCTCTGGGCTTGGAGATGTCTGGGATGGGCCATCACACCGTGGAAATGTGTATTGTGGTCAGACAAATCAGTATAACTGGTCTTTTTTGGAAGAAATGGATACTGTGTGCTCTGGACCAAATATGAAAAGGACCAATCAGACTGTTACCAGCAACAAGTCCAAAAGCCGGGGTCTGTCATGGTATGGGGTTGTTAGTGCCCTTGGCAAAGGTAACTTATACTTCTGTGATGGCAGCATTAATGCAGAAAAGCACATTGAGATTTTTGCCTTCAAGACGACATCCTTTCCAGGGATATTTAAACAAGTCAATGCAAAACCACATTCTGCACACATTACAAAGGCATGGCTATAGAAGAAGAGGGTGTCTGTCCCCAATAGAGAATGTGTGGCGAATTTTGAAAAGAAAAATATGACAATGGGGACCCTGTACTTTTGCACACCTTAAGATCTATTTGCAGGAAGAATAGGACAAAATAACACATGAAACACTTCATCACTTGGTGTCTTCAGTCGCTAAACATCTTTTAAGTGTTGTGTGAAGAAATGACAATATTATAAAGTGGTAAATGCTTTACCATCCCAACTTATTTGAAATATGTTGAAAGAATAAAAATTGAAATAAGTGTTTATTTTGAAAAAACAATAAATTTAATGAGGGAAAACATTAAATAATGTGCTGCTGTGTTGTTTTGAATGCGGTACAGGTCAAAGATTATTTACAGATCCTTGTTTTCAGTTTTAATTTCAACATACTGTCCCAACTTTTATCGATTTGTGGTTGTATTTGCAAGACCAGTCATTCTTTGAAATATGAAAACAGATTTAGTCGTGGATTGTTTCCCAGGTGCTAAACTGCAAGCTATTTAATGTCAACCCACATTTTGCCACTATAGCTAGATCCTCCTTTTTCTGCATATTCCCTGCATTCCAAAAGTACACTTCCCTACAGTAAAATATGCCCCAGAATGATGTTTTCCTATTAATCTTAGACCATAGTTCAGTGCTGTGTGCCCTACATGCAGTTGTGCTGGTGCACGTCACTGAAAAGGGCCCACCTTTAATGTGCGCATAGGATTGTGGGTGATTGAAGAACACAGAGGATCTGCATGTGTATCCTTGAAGAGTATCTGAAAGAAGGATGCGGACCTTGGCAGAATTCAAAGGATTGAAGATGTTTCATTAAAAGGATGCTGCTTTTCTTTTGTGTAATTAATTGATTATTGGATATAGAATACAAAGTGAATTTTTATGATGAGATGTGGTATGCTGGTTTTTCTCTCTCCTTCAGTTTGGTTTGAAATTAGTGAATTATAACCAGATGTGGCTAGGAGTACCTGACACACATACGCACAGACACTTTTTGGTCTAGGAGAGGCCTTGGGTTCCTGCAGGACCATTGCATACACACATATGGATATATACTCACATATATGAATACTCAATCATATGTGCAGTAAATTATGTCACCAGCTGAAGACTTGGACTTTTCCCAAAAAAGGTAAGTTGGATCTAAAGAATCAGATTGGTTACGGCTGTAAGATGGACTGGACAGTCAGTCTATAAGGGTCTTACAAAAGAACAATTCAGCAAACATCTTTTCCCAAATACAGCTGATTTGTTTTGTTTTTGTTGTATGAGCTAAGAGTAGGCGGCACGGTGGTGTAGTGGTTAGCGCTGTCGCCTCACAGCAAGAAGGTCCGGGTTCGAGCCCCGTGGCCGGCGAGGGCCTTTCTGTGCGGAGTTTGCATGTTCTCCCCATGTCCGTGTGGGTTTCCTCCGGGTGCTCCGGTTTCCCCCACAGTCCAAAGACATGTAGGTTAAGCTGACTGGTGACTCTAAATGGACCGTAGGTGTGAATGTGAGTGTGAATGGTTGTCTGTGTCTATGTGTCAGCCCTGTGATGACCTGGCGACTTGTCCAGGGTGTACCCCGCCTTTTGCCTGTAGTCAGCTGGGATAGGCTCCAGCTTGCCTGCGACCCTGTAGAACAGGATAAAGCGGCTAGACATAATGAGATGAGATGAGCTAAGAGTACTCTGCTTTGTGTTTTAAGAAAGTGGCTTGTTATTTGTATGATCCTGAGAGAATTTCTGTGAAGAAAGAAATTGGTCTGAGATTTTTCTTCATATCTTTTGGGAGACAATACTTCACACACATCACCTATCTTGATTTGAATTGACAAAAGAAGGGTTGAACATTGGTCAGATATCCCAAGTGCATCCCTGGGCTTTGGTAGGAAAGAGGCATTTGAAAGTACAATCACTGGAGGGACTTCTTGATGATATGGTGTGTGTTGTGAGAGTAGGTGAGATCCTTACTGAGGTATTTATTATTATTATAGCACATTCACTCATCTTTGATGCATTTGCCCTGCTTGAAAACTAACAAACTAGTATGGCATATGCATCATGCCTGTGAAAAATCAATGTTATGCAGTGCATGGGCTTGGGTGTGGTCCAGGGGCTTCAGAGCACCACTGAATGCAAGCAATGGTTGGGATGAAGTTGCTTGGGTATGCACAAAATTTGTTATGGTAATTACTCTCATCATATTGGACAAAGTGCACTTGGTTATCTGTAACTTTATCCAACAGGAAGTCAGCCATGTTAGATGGAATGCTCATCTCATCTCATCTCATCTCATCTCATCTCATTATCTCTAGCCGTTTTATCCTGTTCTACAGGGTCGCAGGCAAGCTGGAGCCTATCCCAGCTGACTACGGGCGAAAGGCGGGGTACACCCTGGACAAGTCGCCAGGTCATCACAGGGCTGACACATAGACACAGACAACCATTCACACTCACATTCACACCTACGGTCAATTTAGAATCACCAGTTAACCTAACCTGCATGTCTTTGGACTGTAGGGGAAACCGGAGCACCCGGAGGAAACCCACGCAGACACGGGGAGAACATGCAAACTCCGCACAGAAAGGCCCTCGCCGGCCACAGGGCTCGAACCCAGACCTTCTTGCTGTGAGGCGACAGCGCTAACCACTACACCACCTTGCCGCCAGATGGAATGCTTTATTTTTAAATTTTCATATGGCATTTTGAGGGGCTTACAATGGCTGAAAATGAATGAAACTTGACACATACTTTTGTCAAAGCTCAGCTCTTGATTTGATATCGCAGTTCAGCAAAGACATCCCTCATTGGCTCCATGGTATGGATGGGCGATACCACTGATTTTCGTTTTGATCCGATACCAAGTAATAATAAGGCTAGTATCCCATTACTGATTCCTTAAATTCTTCTTGTGTACACAAAAATAGGAAATCTTTATGTTAACAACCATTCACACCTATGGACAATTTAGAGTAGCCAGTTAACTGCATGCCTTTGGATGGTAGGGGAAACCGAAGCACCCAGGAGAAACCCATGCAGACATGGGGAGAACATGCAAACTCTACACAGAAAGGCCCAAACCCAGAACCTTGCTGTGAGGCAACAGTGCTAACCACTGCACCACTCTGCCACCCATACAGTGCAATATTCTTCACCTCAAGAAATAGCCAGTATTTCCTGCTTACTTTTCAAATGGTTAAATTAACCTAGTATTATCACTGAACACCTGGATAATGCCTGCCTCTCTATAAATCTTTTGTCAGAGAACTCTGCCTCACTGTCAGATGTGGGGGTATTTGCCTGCATTCTCTCCACCTCTCCTTGCGTCTGATGTAACTCACAATGCTCTTTTTTGTGACGGTTTTCCATGTGTTTCATCAGGTTTGTGGTTTTGCCACAATACCTTACCGACTTTCGACATCTGTCACATTTTGCTTCAATGCTATTTGTGAAAGTGAAATGGCTCCAAACAACCCCTCATTTCTTTTCTGCCACTGTGCGACTGACTACCTGGCAGAATCCTTTTCTCTGCATGCCTTACTACTGCTTGTCTAAAAGCTATGGGGAGTGCAGTGAGATGGTGATAAGAAAAGTAGCTCTTATCCTAAACAGCAATAATAAATGAATAAAATTAAGTTAATAAAATCACTACTTAAAAACAGTTCATGATATTGATTTTTTAATATGAGGATCAATTCTCAAAACTGACCCATCAGGATTGGGAGTATTGATACTTTGGTATCGACACTGTTCAGAGCACTGTTCAGAACATCCACTCGCCTGCTAGTCCACTAGATAGTGAATCAGCCATTTTGTCGTGCTGGCCCAACTATCAACTGTAAATTTTATTCTCTATATAGTTCACTACAAAATCATTACAAGGCACACCAATATGTAGTGAACAGAAGCTATAACCTACGTCAGTTGACTTCGACCATCATGCATTGCAGCCTGTAACATGAGTTTTAGAGTTTTATTAAAAGTTTTTGTGAAAATTTTATTTTTATTTCAACATTGTGAAAAAATGTCAATTATCCCAAAATAGCAATGTTGGTATCCTCCTCAGCCATAGCCAAGAGGTGCCCTTCTCTGCTTCCTGAGTAAGGGCTTTTGTTGCTCTTTGGAGCTTTGCCCCAGTTACACCTATGTCCTGGAGCAGCTGTGGTTTGATGTGCTGATGAAGCCCTGACAGCTTACTTCCATGGGGTAGATGATAGTAGTTCAGTCTGCCTCCCTGCATTCAGCAGCTGGTTCTAAGTATATTTTTTACTCTTATGCTTGTGGGCAGCCTGCCTTCCCTCCTCCCAAGGAGTAGTGAGCTCAGTGACTAGACCAATCCTGGCAGCAGTAGACCAAAGCACTGTTTCTGTCTGGAATGATGTAGTGGTGAACTTAGGAGGGAAATGCAGCTGCTTAATGATATCAGTCTACATGTTCAAATCGTTTCCTGGAGAAAGCAGTCTTGGAAGACCTTGCAAGCTGGTGTCTCCTGCACTCTCTTCAGGCTTGATGAACTTTATGAGGTGTTTTTCAGCTGTGGGCTGATTGTTGTTTGTGGCTTGCCTGCTAGTCTCCAAAACTTCAGCCAGCTTCCTCAGGACCTGATGGAGGACTCTGGGGCATGGCAGAATGTCATTCTCCAGTCATCTCTCCAGTGTGTCTCACCCCAGTTGGACATGCTTGAAGCACCTCACCTACTCTTCTCTGAGCACCTCCCAAGGTTGAACCCAGACACCCTGTGGAGGAAGCTCATTTCCACCACTTGTACCCACAGTCTTGTTCTTTTGATCACTACCCACAGCTCGTGGAAATAGGTGAGGGTTGGAACATAAATCAACCAGTAAATTGACAGCTTTGCTTTTTGGCTCGGCTCTCTCTTCACTATGACAGACTAATACAGCAACCACATCACTGCAGACTCTGCCTGTTAATGTCCTACTCCATTTTTCTCCCACTTGTGAATAAGTCCTTGAGATACTTGAACTCCTTCACTTGAAGCAATAAGCCATCTCCAACCTGGAGCAGGCAATCTGCCCTTTTCCAGCTAAGAACCATGGCCTCAGACTTAAAGGTGCTACTTCTCAGCCCGGTGACTTCATGCTCAGCTGCAAACCACCCCAGGGCAAGCTGGAGGTCACATCTTGATGAAGCCAACAGGACTGCATCATCTGCAAAAAGCAAAGATGCAATCCTAAGCACATCGAACCAGACACCTTCCACCCCTCGACTGCGCCAAGAAATTCTGTCCATAAAAGTTATGAACAGAATTGGTGACAAAGGGCATCCCTGGTGAAGTCCAACACCCACCAGGAATGAGTCTGACATATTTCTGTCAATGCTCCGGGTATACAGGGATCGAATTACCTGAAGCAGTGGGCCCAGTACTCTATGCTCCGGAAGCACCATCACAATTCACCCTGAGGGACATGGTCATATGCCTTTTCCAAGTCCACAAAGCAAGGGGACTTTTCCAAGTCACAAATGTACTGGAGGGTGCATGGGCAAACTCCCATGCACCCCAGTACCCTTGTGAGGGTAAAGAGCTGGTCCAGTGTTCCACTGCCAGGATCAAAAGTGTATTGTTCCTCCTGGATCCGAGGTTTGACTAATGGATGAACTCTCTTCTCCAGTACCCTGGCATAGACCTTTCCAGGGAGGCTGAGAAATGTGACCCCTCCCAAACTTGGAACACATCCTCTGGTCCCCTTTCTTAAAAAAGAAGATGACCACTTCACTGGGGCCTAACGAGCCAGCCTCGCCTTCAAAACAACTCCAATTATCTATAAAGCCCACATTATTTTCCGAATACCATCTGGACAACCAGCAATTCAGCGACCATAACCTGCTGTAAGCTACATTGCCACACCACATTAGGATGGGGCCAGAACATATTACAGCATCGGACATCACCTTCACTAATTTAAACACCTCTATGGAGTTACTCTTAGTAATCTCAGACTGATGAAGACATACATCATTAGCTCCTACAAGAATAAATAACATTGAAAACCTATTCTTGCCTAAGACCCTAAGATTACCTGCTATGTCTGGCACCCAGGCTATTAATATACACCTGACTAAAGCTGCTGGTGCCTCTAAAGGCCTAGCTAATTTTACATGCCACAAGATAGAGTCTCCTATAACCAGGGCTCCTTCAGGTTTCTCAGGGGGTGCTTCACTGAGGAGAGCAAACCTGTTCGACACATGAAACAGAAAGGAGTGGTGCTCCCATGGGCAAATCTTAGTGTTAGGTTTGGCTCTGCAATTATACTGCCGAGTCATCACCCATTTGCCCTGCTGTGAGGGCTCTAATGCTGGAGTGGGGGGGATTGCTAACTCCACCTAGGGCATCCAGACTTCCCCTACAGAAACTACACTGCTCTCACTCTCACTAACTCCCTCTCTCAAGGATGCGAACTGCTAAAGCTGCAATTTTCTCAGTCAGAGAGCTAACGAATATACATTTATCAAAAATAAAACTATTAAACTATAAAACTATTATGGAGGAAGAATGATTAAACATCCTGCATTCAACATATTGAACAAGCTGAATATTTGCCATGATAAATGATTTGTGTACCTTTTTTTTGAAGATTTGTTGATATTAAGGCAGCTCTGACGTGGATGACCTCCGCTTGCTGTATTTGGACAAGGAAAACAGGCCTTCTTTGAGAAAATAAAAATGCAGCACAATGGAAAGTGAAAAATACAACAAAAGTAAAATGATAGTGGAAAATTATTGATGAAAAACAGAAAAAGGTTGTAGTTTAAACACAAACACTGAAAAAAGACTCGCGGTAAACAATTCAAAAACAGGAATTACGTCACAGGAAAAACAGAACAGAATGTGTTTGATAAAAGTCTTCTCCTGGTTTCTGCTATGTACAGCTGACCTCTTACAGCAATGACAATAACCAGCTCATGCAGTGATACATGAGGGGTGATGACCTGTGATTTTAGTGAGTACTGTATATTTGCATGTGGAAAATCTAGAAAGGTTGCATGCAAGAGTGCGGCAGGTTCCATTAGTCTGATCAACTAATTAATTCCTGAGAAACATATCTTTGCTTGTAGGAGTGACTTAAATACAGGAGATGAGAGGAGGTTCCTTAAAAAGGGAGGCTGTCTAAGGATTGTCCTAGAGATTTTTTTAGTGCAAAGATAGGTGATTGCCACTGATTTTTTTGAGTGTAAAGGTAGGTGAGCATCAAAGGAATTTGGTGGCTCTTGGCATGATTTATGATACTGTTAAGGAAGCCACAATTATTTAAAAAAACTTTTTAGAATAAAGTGTCATTTTTCACTGCCAATATGTTCAAGTTGCATTAACTGTGTATAAGTAATGAAATATAAGCAGTGTTTGGAATGTAAAGAGTTGTGTTATTGGTTTGGCCAGTCAGTGGTCTATCATGTACCACTGGCAGTTTCTAATCTACAAGCATTTTTATGTTTATTTGACATGGCAATTTAGGATATCATTCCAATTCAGAAAAATACATGCCCTCCCTGAGCCCCTAGATATTTATGAAGAATCATCAAGCTGTGAAGCACTCAAAAACTGACGAAAGGAGAAGAGTGATAAAAAAAATTTTTTCCCCATTGGACTGGAATAACCTGTCCTGTACTTGTTCCTTATAGGGAAACTTACTATCCCAATGTGTACTCTCCCTCAGGTCCTTCCTGCAATGAGAGAACAGCCAAGAAGAAGAAAGGGCACCACCGTGTGGAGGTGCCGGACCTTTGCACAATCCCTGTGAGTCAAAATGATAAGAAATGTTACTTCTTTTTAATTCTGACATCACCAGGGTATCTTAATTAAAGTGAGGTTTAGGCTTTTGGCTGAAGTTCCCAAAGATTTATAGGCTTAACGACCATATCAAGGGGTAAGACTTGGCCTGTTTATACAGTGGGGCAAAAAAGTATTTAGTCAGCCACCAATTGTGCAAGTTCTCCCACTTAAAAAGATGAGAGAGGCCTGTAATTTTCATCATAGGTACACTTTAACTATGAGAGACAGAATGGGGGGAAAGAATCCAGGAAATCACATTGTAGGATTTTTAATTAATTAATTGGTAAATTCCTCGGTAAAATAAGTATTTGGTCACCTGCAAACAAACAAGATTTCTGGCTCTCACAGACCTGTAACTTCTTCTTTAAGAGGCTCCTCTGTCCTCCACTCGTTACCTGTATTAATGGCACCTGTTTGAACTCGTTATCAGTATAAAAGACACCTGTCCACAACCTCAAACAGTCACACTCCAAACTCCACTATGGCCAAGACCAAAGAGCTGTCAAAGGACACCAGAAACAAAATTGTAGACCTGCACCAGGTTGGGAAGACTGAATCTGCAATAGGTAAGCAGCTTGGTGTGAAGAAATCAACTGTGGGAGCAATTATTAGAAAATGGAAGACATACAAGACCACTGATAATCTCCCTCGATCTGGGGCTCCACGCAAGATCTCACCCCGTGGGGTCAAAATGATCACAAGAACGGTGAGCAAAAATCCCAGAACCACACGGGGGACCTAGTGAATGACCTGCAGAGAGCTGGGACCAAAGTAACAAAGGCTACCATCAGTAACACACTACGCCGCCAGGGACTCAAATCCTGCAGTGCCAGACGTGTCCCCCTACTTAAGCCAGTACATGTCCAGGCCCGTCTGAAGTTTGCTAGAGAGCATTTGGATGATCCAGAAGAGGATTGAGAGAATGTCATATGGTCAGATGAAACCAAAATAGAACTTTTTGGTAAAAACTCAAATTGTCATGTTTGGAGGAGAAAGAATGCCGAGTTGCATCCTAAGAACACCATACCTACTGTGAAGCATGGGGGTGGAAACATCATACTTTGGGGCTGTTTTTCTGCAAAGGGACCAGGACGACTAATCCGTGTAAAGGAAAGAATGAATGGGGCCATGTATCGTGAGATTTTGAGTGAAAACCTCCTTCCATCAGCAAGGGCATTGAAGATGAAACGTGGCTGGGTCTTTCAGCATGACAATGATCCCAAACACACCACCCGGGCAATGAAGGAGTGGCTTCGTAAGAAGCATTTCAAGGTCCTGGAGTGGCCTAGCCAGTCTCCAGATCTCAACCCCATAGAAAATCTTTGGAGGGAGTTGAAAGTCCGTGTTGCCCAGCGACAGCCCCAAAACATCACTGCTCTAGAGGAGATCTGCATGGAGGAATGGGCCAAAATACCAGCAACAGTGTGTGAAAACCTTGTGAAGACTTACAGAAAATGTTTGACCTCTGTCATTGCCAACAAAGGGTATATAACAAAGTATTGAGATGAACTTTTGTTATTGACCAAATACTTATTTTCCACCATAATTTGCAAATAAATTCTTTAAAAATCAGACAATGTGATTTTCTGGATTTTTTTCCTCATTTTGTCTCTCATAGTTGAGGTATACCTATGATGAAAATTACAAGCCTCTCTCATCTTTTTAAGTGGGAGAACTTGCACAATTGGTGACTGACTAAATACTTTTTTGCCCCACTGTAAGTAATAATGTGTTAGTGTATGCAATAATATATGAATGGAAATTATAAGAGTGAAGAATACATTTCTGGACACACAAAGGGGTTCTATACTTGTATATATCCCATTATGTTCCAACTCTACTGAGAAAGAAATTAACAATATACTATCCATCCATGCTTATCTATCAGGGTCATGGGGGAATTTGGAGCCAATCCCAGCAGACTTTGGGCGAGAGACGGGGATACTCTGGGCAGGTTGCCAATCTATTGCAGGGCTAGCACAGAGATGAACAACAACCACTCACACCTATGGGCAACTTAAATTACACTTCATTGCAATGGGGGTTAGTGCCACTGGGCAAGATTCATTCAGGCAGCTCACTTTGTTTTTCTTGGAGACAGGGCTAATAGTGGTGTTTTTTTGAAGCAGGTGGGGATAGTTGAGCTTTTAGGGAGATGTTAAATATGTCAGTAAAGACAGTAGCCAATTGCTCATTGCATGTTTTTTGAAATTCCATCTGGACCAGCAGCTTTGAGGATGTTGACTCGGTTAAAAGACTTTTTCACATCCACTACAGAGATGGTAAAACTAGCATCATGTAGTGCTGTGAAATGTTAACATGCAGTTAATGTGCAAAGCCAGAATTCCTTTGAAAAGACCATCACTTGAACACTGATCGCAAATGAATCGTAGATGATATATGCAAATAAATTAATCACAAACCATGTAATTATTTATGCAATTATGTTTTAATCAGTTGACTGTGTGTGTGTGTGTGTGTGTGTGTGTGTGTGTACAGTACTAGTCAAAAGTTTGGACACATCTATTCATTCATAGGTTCTTTTATATTTTGACTATTTTCTACATTGTAGAACAATACTGAAGACATGAAAACTATGAAATTACATATGGAAGATATATGGAATTATGTGATAAACAAAGTGTTTAAAAAAAACCTAAATATGTTTCAGATTCTCAAAATAGCCACTGTTTACCTTGATGACAGCTTGGAATTATTTTAACCAGCTTCATGAGGTAGTCACCTGGAATGCTTTTCAATGGATAGCTGTGCTTTGTCAAAAGTTAATTAGTGGAATTTCTTGCCTTCTTAATGCATCTGAGAAGAAATAGTAAATCAAACAGTAAATAGTAAATAATAATACAGTAAATAGCCCTATTCGATAACTGTCATCATCCATATTATGTCAAGAACCGCTCAACTAAGTAAAGAGAAACAGTTTCATCAAAATGACAGTTCATCATTATGTTAAGACATGAAGTGTCTTTTAATTAATAAAAATAAAGAAATAGAATGGAAAAATAAATGTTGCATTTCTTTGACCAAAAGCTTTTGACCTATATTTTGACCTATAATTTTATATTTAGATTGGTTCATCCTCTCTAAACTGTTTCTCAAACTTGCTGTTTCATCACCACTGTGGTAAGTGGCCAGATCTTGTCAAGTCTCTCGGCCAAGTCTCACATGAGTTAGAGGCCTGATCCAATGGGATTTCAAAATAAAAGTCCCTATGGCTCTCTTGCTGTAGTGCCAACCGGATTTCAAAATAAAAGTCCCTTCTCGTGCCAGACCCTCCTCAAGTCACATGAAGGCTTATCATGGAGGAGGAAGAACTACCATACTGAAGTGCATGGCATCATGTTCTTTTGCATTGCATCGTATCGCATTGAGCCGCATTATGTTGAATCAAATTGTATCAAATTGCACTGCATCATAATGGGGTGAAATTGTATTATCTAGCATTACTAATTTCTTTATATGAATCCTTAGCATATCTTGATGCGTTGCCAGCAGTGATGGAGAAGCACGTCCCTACTGCTGAGGAGTTGCTGCACTGATGTTGCAAGACTGTCATGTGCACTGCTTTAATTCCCATGCCTGCTCTGTGCAGGTACCGATAGCCTGCTGCATTGTACTGTTGCACAATGGCCAACTGCTGCTAAGTGCACAGGTTAAGCCTCGGTCACAACCGGCCGTACGTGCTCCTACAGCCGGTCTACGTGCAAGAAACGCACGGAGGGCGCGTGTGTGACGTGCTGATTTTCGAGCTGTAGACTGGCCGCAGACCGGCCGCAGAGGTTCTTTGTCATGTCAAACAAACTCTATGGGCGCCTACGTTTTTTTCAGGTTGCAAGACAAACTTGCGGCCAACGTGCGTCTTTCTCCACGAACAAAAAAAACGCAGCGATTTGGGAAACTCCAAAAATTGCAAGACCAAAAAAATCGTACGTCTGCTTGTGACCTAGGCTTTATGGTATGCAACATCCAACTGATGCTGTGGGCACAATCACATTCACATTTTCTTGCAGAAATACATCTCTAGTTGTTTCTTTTTTCTTTCGTAAAAGTATGTGGGCAGCAAAAACTACAAGTTTAAAGGCACCAAACTTAATGTGGTGGTACGGTGGTGCAGTGGTTAGCGCTGTCACCTCACATTCTCACCGTGTCTGCGTAGGTTTCTTCCAGGTGCTCTGGTTTTCCCCCAGAGTCCAAAGACATATAGTTAGGCTAAATTGTCTATTGATTACTCTTGAAGAAGTTTAAAATAGACACACCAATGATGGACTGTTAAAATGTCATCAGTGGTGCCCTTACAGCCCTTGCTGGCTATGGAAAGAAGAAGAAACTTAGAATTTAGGTTCCTGAACGAGAGAGCAAAATTGGCCAGTGTTCTCTGTCCCCAGTTAGTTACAGTGACACTCGCCAATTATTAGCCTCATGTATATGTAAGTGGGCAGATAGTGCTTTCCTCCAAGTGTGTTATGCTGCCCCCTAACATTGCATAAGCAGCAGTTCAAAAATACGCTGTCAGTTGGTGTCACAGAGGAAGGCTGGCCTCAGAGGAAGCATGTGATGACCTTCGCCCTCCCTGGCTGGTAGCTGTTGTGTGATGGGGGAAACCTATCTGTTAGGTGAATTTAAATGTGAATTGACCACATCCAAATTAGGACAAAAATTGGGGAAAAAGTATATTTACGTTTTATCTTGGGAACAAAATTATTTTTTTCATCTGAGTCGTTCAAAGTTCCTGAATCTAATGCACCCATTGCCACCAATTTCTGTCCTGTAAATCTTCCTGCCATTTTCAAAAAAATCGAAACTGAAAGTAAAATTAACTCCTCAGAGGCCCTTCTTCTAAAGACAAATCTGACAAAAAGAATTTTGAGCCAAGTATCTGTTTCAAAATTATATGTCAGTCAAATTTGAAGGCATGGTACATAATGATTCTGTGGTCAATACCTTGTAATGTTATGGTTTCATTGTGGGCCTGCAGCATGCCCATATTTTGGGCTGGGCATGGGCTGTCCCACAGGGACCCCACCGAGGCCCCATATTGCGGGGCCCACATTTCAGTCCTACTGCATGTCCCCCAATGGGCTGCCTGCAGTTGTCCCACACAGACCCCAAATCTGACACTGTAGGCACACTGTAGGCAAATTGGACACACTGTTGGCACAACAGAGCATACTGGGGAAAACTACTGGCCCCATTGTGGGTTCACAGCATGCCCACAATATGTCCACACTTTTGGTTGGGTGTTGGCTTTCCCCCTGGGGCCCCACCTGGGCCACATATTGTGGGGCCTACATGTGCCCTGCATTTTGGGCCTGCTACATGCCCCCCAGTGGGCTGCCAGCAGTGGACCTAAATGGGCCCCAGAGCTGGCATAGTGGGCACACTGTGGGCATACATAATCATTATATCATTTTATAATCATTATATCATTATCAAACATTATAAATCAATCTCCTCAGGGGTACCAGTGGATCTCTGCCATTTATCTTCTTTTCCTTCTGCTCCTTCCCCATCCCAGTCTCTACCACTGCGGAGCCACGTTTTAATCGAAGCTTCCACGTTGGATGCTGTAGTCTGGCTGCTTTTTGTCACAGCATCTAAGTGAGAAGGAAAACAACGATTGAAATGTAAACGTAAAAAACAAAACAAAGGCTTTCCAATTGCAAAGTATACACTTGTGTTTTTCCTATTATTAGGGCATTTCCATCTCAGGGAGTTTTCCAGGGCATCAAGAACCTTTTGTGAAACTCCAGAACTAAACCTGCATTTTGACTGGAGGAAAGTGAAATTAATTTGAGTTTCTGGAGGATTGTTCCAGGTGTTGTTCATTAATGTTGAAAACAAAGTTAGGATTTGTTGTTGGCAGAGAGAGAAAGAATGTGAACGAACAGAGCACGACTGAATGATAAATGAGAGCGCTGCGGTTGACTGAGCTACAAAGTGAGATTAAAGCCAAACAAAACCCAAAAAATAAACTCCTTTATTCTGACAGATAATATCCACAAAATACATGTGTGATTATTCATTTGTTCACATTTGTGCCTCTATACTGTGTACAGATTGTTTTTCTTTTAAAATAAAATGTCCCTGGGCGCTGACATCTTACTCTCTCCAAGGTTCAAATATTGCGCTCTGAGTACAAATTATGCAAGAGAATCCAAGATTGTGATGTCACTTACTCACCATATGACATACCGAGGGTGAGATCCAGTGGATACATTGCTTTTAAATTGTTGTAAAGAACCCTAAAGATGCCAGAGTGTCGAGGGTTTGGTTGTAAAAATAAGCTCGATCATTGAAGCAGTGAAAACAAACTCTCTCACACACACACACACACACACACACACGTGAGCAGTGAGCACACACATGCCCAGCCAAGAGGCTGTTTTACTGTCTATAAACGCTCCATTACAATGGTTCTTTACAAAAAATTAAAATTTTCCTTGTATTTTTATGTGACATGCTTTTGCTTGTTTTTATTCACTGAGAAAATTGATCTTTTTAGATGGCAAGAATCGCTTTGCGATGACAACGACCACTGTTTACTAGTATTGGTGTCAGTACTGTGTATTAGGGTTGGGCGGTATCCAAATTTTGATACCTTTAAACCGTCTCTGTGTTTTCCCGGGGTATACGGTATTACCGAGAAAAAAATAATATTTTGTTTCGGCCTACTGTGTAACGTGCGCCTATGCCTCAAATGTACTATTTAAAAGCAGCATAGCGAATTGTGTGCATTGTGGTATGGATTAAGCAGCAAAGCGAATTTTGTGCATTAAGTAGGGTTGCCACATCTGAGTTGTTAAAAACCGGGACACATCGGTCGGCGGCCGCGCCTGCGCGCACGTACGAGCGCGGGGGTTGAGGGCTGCGGACACGCACATCTACGATGCCTTATGTGAATGTTCACGTTTAAAAATAAAACAGTTCAACTGGTGCAGTTAGGCGTTTAGTTAAAATTAATTTTGTCTTCTTAACCCTTAAATGGGCACTACCACAAATATTATTACAAAAAATAATTTCATATAGGAATGATCTTATTTGGACGCCAATTTTTTTTTAAAACAAATATTTAATAGTAGGCTAACAGCCCCCTGAAGAGTCTCTCCTCCCATTCCGTTTCCAAATCAAAATAATACAAATAATCAATATAATTTCTCTCAGTCTGCTTCGTTGTTTTAGCCTTTTCTCTGGAGAACTGAACTTTAAAAGTTAGACTACCGTATCATACCAAATAGCCCTAATCCTTTGTTTTAATCACAAGAGAGAGGTGCTATGTTATTGGGACAACTGATTTATTCATTTCTCACGCCAGTGTTCAGGCATTCTTTTTTGATATATTTAATGATTTATTTAATGATTCATTTATTGATGAAATTGGCCCAGGCTTTAGAACCAGCCTTTATCAGAATCAGAACATAGGAAGTAGACAGCCAGCCTACTCGCGCACCGACCAAGGGAACTCTCACCTATTGTTTGGTATTACGGTATTCCAGTATCTTTGATTTCGCGCGTCCGCCGTTGTATTGACCACGATCACCTAGCAACGGCGACTGGCTGCGTGCGCAAACATTCGGTGAGGCCACACAAGTAGCTGCCTACAATATGCCCGCTTACGTGAAAACTATTAATATGTTAAGTGGCTGCGAGAAACATTAATGATTTGTGTTTATTTCAATGGGGATAATGTGAGGAAGTAAAAAACCGGGACAAAACGTGTCCCGGGAAGGTTATTCCATTTTCCTGGACATTTTCCATTTTCCACAAAAAACCGGGACAATCCCGGAAAAACCTGGACGTGTGGCAACACTAGCATTAAGAGATATTTCAAAGCATCACGCAACTCTTCCTTCATCTTGAAAATAGCATTCAACTGTCGTTTACACATGTCTGCGTTGAAACGCCATTTGCAGCACTATTTCACCTGCTCCATCAAAAAAAAGTACACGATGAGCAGGATCATACCCTTTCAAGCATGGGAAATAAAAAAAAGAAAAAGAATCAACCAACACCCAAGTCCGTTTAGACTGCGCGATAAACCATATTCTTCAGCGCAAATGAGGCGAACCTAATTCAAATGCGTGATAGCTGCACAAGGCAAAATCATATGGGCCCACGTCATGCCATGGCGGGGAAATTAATAATCAAATGGCCTTACCTTGCTTAAAACGTTGTCTTGATCACATAACTCCTTACAATTATTCCACTTAAATCCATACGGTTTAACACACCCAACAAAGATAGCAAGCGCATTGCTAATTCCCACCAGAAACCTAACAGTTTACGCTACGATGTTTTCTTCCGTTTCTTCAGTAGATGACATTTCAAACGTTTATTACCCACATCCCAAATGTCATACTATTTTCCCTTGTTGTTACACATGTAACCTACTCAAAACACAACTCATTGGAGAGATCTCGTGGAAGTGGAGTACCCCAGGCTATGGTGTGCCTTAGGGGACATATTAGATTTTTCGTTTGGTTTGAAACCAAAATACTGCCACACTGCCGATGTTGTATTTTTTATTTTGCCACTAACTCGTTATCTTGACTTGCCATCTTTCAACCGCGGTCTCAGTCTCTTTTTTTTTTTAAAGATAGGACAGTATAGAGAGACAGGAAATGAGCGGGGGAGAGACGGGATCGGGAAATAACCTCGGGTCGGAATCGAACCTGGGTCCCCGGATTTATGGTACGGTGCCTTAGCCATCTGAGCCATGACACCCCCGGTCTCAGTCTCTTGCGAAGCTTTCTGTCAGACTCCAAAATGTCACGCAGGGTTGCCATGGTAACGACATAAACAACCCTGCACGCGATGAGAACAACTTTAGGAAATTGATAGAATTAGTGAAAATACGATCACACAGTTATTCGGGATGATCTTCAATTTATTATTTTATATTATGACCTCATGTACTCCATATTTATTTAGATATTATATATTTTTTTTAAATGACGGTAATGAGACCGATACCGTTGGTACTTTTGGATACCTTGGGATACCTTCTTACCGTAATACCGCCCAACCCTACTGTGTATGCGTTGTATAGCAGAGTTAGGCTTACACTTCATAAAAGTGATGTCTGTTGATTTGTTGCCAGTAAAAATTACATGATTACAGAAAATTTCTGATTAGATTTTTAGAATTAGAAGCTTTTATTTCTCACATGTACATTGCAGCACAGTGAAAATCTTTCTCTGTATTTAACCCATTTGAAGCAGTGAACACACACACACGAGCAATGAGGAGCTGTGCTCCAGTGCCCGGTGATTTTTTCTACAATTAGAAGCCTGTATTTGATGTCTCTATGTTACTAAGGTAAACAGTGTACTAGTGGGAAACCTTTATTACAAGTGGATATATTGGTTTCAGTGCAAACCCCCCCACCCCCACACACATCTCATCGTTCATTAACACACTGAACTCAGGGGCCGCACATCTCACTTTACCTCGCTCATTTGCACTATTCCGCACTACCTCATCTTAACAGCTGCTAGTTTGTTTATACTGCTTATTTCATGTTTCATGTTTACCTGCTATACCTCAAGTGCCCTTGACTGTTTGGTTATTAGAACCAATTTATGTGTGTGTGTGTGTGTGTGTGTGTGTGTGTGTGTGTGTGTATATATATGAGTGTTTAGTCTACGTCTAGTTCATATCTAGAGTGTTTATACTGTTTATATTGTCTGTTTGAGTGTTTAGTCTGTGTGTAGTTCTTATCTAGCGTTTACACTGTTTATATTGTCCGAGTGTTTAGTCTATGTCTTGTTCTTATCTAGTGTTTATACTGTTTATTTATACTGTTTATATTGTTTGAGTGTTTAGTCTATGTCTAGTTCCTATCTAGAGTGTTTATACTGTTTATATTGTTTTTTTTTTCAATTATTCTGTTTTTATTTATTGCATTGCCTGTTTGCACCGTGGGTCAGAGAGGACTGATATTTCATCTGTGCTGTATGTCGAGCATGTATAGCATATTTGACAATAAACTTGACTTGACTTGACTTGAAAATGATTGCGCCCAGGTAAGCCTATATTTCCGCTCCTCAGTCCCTCTCTTCAGCCACACGCTCTCCCCCAGCTGTATGCATTGCACAGCCTTCACTTCTCCCAGGCCATGTGCTTTCCTCCAACTCCCCAGATCTGCCATCTTCAAGTTTTCCACCAGATCCCCACGGACATTCCCACACCTGTTCCCACTTTGCTCATCAACCTTGCAGTACTTAACCAGCCCTTTCCCACTAACTCCGTGGTGGTTGTTGAGGTTGCTATGTGCTTCATGCCTTTTCTTTCTAGCCTCTGTATTCTGTTCACATGAAACCTGGAACGCTGCACCTATATATGAAATATATACTTTATTTATTTCTAGTTATATTTATTAATTTCTTTATTTATTCTTTGAAACATTCTTTTATTTATGTATTTATTCTTTACCACATTATTTTTGTATTTCTCTGCCCATATGATAGTGCCTATGTGGTTTCAGGCTGTAGAGGGATGTAGTCAGAGCCTGGCTACATATTTAGAAATTCTCTAATGGAAATCAGACAGATATGGATGCCCTTCCTTTGATTTCCTGTGCTGCAGTATAAATCGACCAATAGGAGTAAGGGGCCACTATGGCCACCTCACATGGACAGCCCCCTAATTATCATCTTCTATTCTTCTTCAGCATTCTGCCTGATGGCATCAAAGTTTCTATGGAAGTATTACAGTAGTGGTTTCCCATTGCCTTCTACTGGATTATTATAGAGGCTTTCTCCTCTAAACCATTCACACCTTTGGACAATTTAGAGTAGCCAGTTAACCTAACCACATGTCTTTGGACGGTGGGGGAAACCGGTGCACCCGGAGGAAGCCCACGCAGACATGGGGAGAATATGCAAACTCCACACAGAAAGGCCCCCATTAGCCACTGGGCTCAAACTCAGAACCTTCTTGCTGTGAAGCGTCAGTGCTAACCACTACACCACCATGCCACCCCTCTTAATGATCATATGGGCAGGAAAAAAAAGAATAAATACTTGCATGACAGTGTGTGTCTACATATTTATTTGTGCACATGGGTATAATATGTCGCATGTATTGCAGACTGTGAGACTGTGTAACAGAATTAATGTGTTCATTT